>NW_018128191.1:338530-339088 GCF_001952655.1 Monopterus albus | reverse complement strand
GGAGGACGCTGCCTAAAAGGAAACAAAAAACAGGTGCAAACAATAAGGTACAGGTGAACTAATGATGATTAAATAAAAGGGCCAAAACTGAGGTGAAACAAAACAGGAAGTGATGTGAAAATAAAAGCCTGACCGGAAACAGCGGAACTGAATCATGACAGGTAGGGCTGTGTGAATTTGGGCTGAACCAGTCATTTACAGGTTTAACACTGATCAGCAGAGGGAGACGCACACACACACGTACATACATACATACATACATGTCTTTATGCCTTTGTGTGGCCCATATTCTGTGACTTCTTTGTGAGGGCCACCACTTCTACTATAGCTACAATGGTGCAAAATGCAAATCTATCATGAGGTGGCAATAGAGAATCAACATGTCACTTCAGAATTCAGAAAACTATAAAAAAAAAAATAAAAAAAAATCTTTTTCTTCTACACGTGTGAGGACCGGAGCCTGTTGCCAAGCAGATTTGATGAACTGGACCTTCTGTCACAAAGCACCAAAACAATGCATATCACCAGATTTTAGCAGATCTTTCATAACTGTCCCAT
>NW_018128191.1:335162-338434 GCF_001952655.1 Monopterus albus | reverse complement strand
TCACTTGATTTCCTCATTGAGCAAAGCAGTGAGGACAATGGCATTTTGGGTAATAATGAGTACATCTTTGCAAGACAGTATTCAGATTCTCATCTCCGAGGTTCAGACTGTTTGAGGAACTATACAGCTGCAAGTGGGGCAAGGAAGCCTGAAACACTCACGTCAACCCACCTGAGGAAACATGTGGCTACACTTAGTCATATAATGAATCTGAAAGAAAATGAGTTGGATCACCTTGCCAAATTTATGGGACATGATATTCGTGTTCATTGTGAATACTATCGCCTAACCGAGAACACACTTCAGCTTGCAAAGATGAGCAAGCTGCTCATGGCAATCGAACGTGGAACTGAGGTCTACAAAGGCAAATCTCTTGATGAGATTGATTTGGGCATACAAAGTAAGTAGAAAATCTATTTCATAATAGAATGCAACTTATATTTAAAAATGCTGTTTTTTTTTGTTCTACTCGCCACTTTAGTATGTGAAATAAGATAAGTTCACAAAATGTTGTTTTTATCAAAACAGGTGGTTTGTCTTCTGAAGTTAGAGCTGTACAGAAGTCTCAAGTCAGTGAAAGTGACACAGAAGTCTTCAATGAGAAGTCTTTGGAACCAGCTCAAGACTCCTATGGTATGAAGCCGTCAGAGCTGTTACCTTGAATATCAGCTTTCTTTCCTGTCTATAAATGACAGAAAGTAACTAAAAATGTCCATCCTGGTTACTTCTTCTCTTTAATGGTCCTCCAAACGCAAGAGGTCAAAGATGGCATCTGAATCATCTCAAGTTTCAGATGGTATGAACATTTTTTGGGTCATGCGAGGAGCAGAGCACTGTGGTTATTTGACAATGTTACAGAAAAACTGTTACAAATAAAGCAAACATCAGCTTTATTTTCCTGCATAAAGTTTATAAATCAGACATGCTGACTCAACAGGCCTCGGCTACAGGACCATCACATCTGGAAAACGGGTACTGCTCAGTTCTCAGACTTGAGTAGTGTTAATTACAGTAGATGTGGATTAACAACACATTACAAATTAGATCACCAGATAAATTTTTGATTTATCAATATTGAGAATGTCCATCACATTTGTCATTTCTATTTCAGCTGTGGACCTACAGTTACTCAGCAAAAACAAACGCCAGCGCAGGCCGTGGAGTTCTGCAGAAAAAGCAGCGGTGTGGCGACAACTGGGGCATTACATCACTATACAAAGAGTTCCTGGTAAAGAGGTCTGCCTCAAGGCACTTGAAGCAGAACCAGCACTGGGCAGTCACAATTGGAAAGATTTAAAGAATAATGTCCAGAACTCCAATGTCTCAAAAAAGGAAATTGTTTTAGTTCATTTTTAATTTATGTTGTCCAAATAAAGGCAGTTGTGACTACCTGGTGTTAAGCAAACTTAGCAAGTGACATGAAAAAACCTAAAGTTTAAATGTCTGCAAAACTACCCAGTTTTAAATGCAGAGATGCATACCATATACCATTTTTATAATACATTTAATAGATGTAAATACAATCTAATTTAACCCTTGTGTTGCATCCAGGTCAAATTGACCCTTTTTTAGATTTTTACTAAAAGAAAACTGACAAAAGAAAAAAAGCTGTTGACCTGAACCTACGTGGACTATACATTATATATACATATAAACAGTCTGAACCAAAGCCCCAGGGACTCTATGCTTTATCACCAGGGAGTACCGCAAGAATGGAGCTCCATAGTCGTGGGAATGGAACTGGCTAGTTCCCCTGGTGAACCAGAGTTCCAGGCACCCGGTGCACCTGTTGAACCTGTGTACCCACGCCTAAGCCCTCTCCCTCTGGGCTAAACAATTTAAAACCAACCGGCCACAACTTCGTGCCCCTGGTTTCATGCCTCTGGTATTACACTGTGGGATTCAGAAAATTTTCTAAGTCCCAATACTGAGTACCAGGACCACAGGTCATTAATTTAAGTCCCAAACAGGCCATGCTGCACTCTGCTTCACCCATGGAGAACCACACATCTCTGGCCTACCTGCAGCTGCATCATTTTCAGCCTTGGCGCATACTGCCTTCAGTGAGTGTCCTAACTTCAAAGCAAGAGATGGTGTGTTATACCTGTACTTGGAGCTGGTGAACCCAGAAGCTTGTTTTGCTGCTTCCACAGATAAAGAAAATTTAGGTGGCACCAAAACATCTTGCAGTATCAACTTTGCGGTCAAGGGACTTGGCAGCAAGTAAATCTCTTAACAATGTTTGAGCATCTTTCTGATGGCTGTCCTTTGTATGGAAGGAGAGCTGAGGCAGCAGCTTGAACTCTTCTTTTTTTCTGGGATTTAACTTCTGACTCGAACATTGTTCTGCAACACCATTTCTCATGTTTCCATAGTTCATCTTTTATGAAGAACCCATAGCAAATGTTGCATGGCAAATAATCTTCTGCATTTGCATGTTTTGATGGCTGTCTATAGGTTACTATCTCGCCCTCACCCTTCTGCAACACCTCAATGTTATGATAATAATTTCCCTTCCTACGAAGTTGCTCAAATGTTTGGCGACACTTCTTTGATGTTGATGGAAGACACATTGCTAGGGCCACTTCTGTTTCACTGCTGTGTTTCCGCCTCAGATGCCGTGCCATTTTACTTTGTGGTTTTTTGCAGTATACACAGTAATGACGCTTGTCCCACTTTCTTTTTTGATCCTTGTGGCAGGTTTTCACTGTAACCACAGTCCTACCCTCATCCTCATTGTCACCGCTGTCATCAGGATTCCCATCATTGCTGTTTGTGTTGCAGGGGTCTTTTTCAGATGATGGGATGTATTCACTTTCCAGGTCAGGAATGTATTCTGACAGAGAGTCATCTGTGGCACAGTCCTCCTGAAAGAACAAGCAGATTATAATAGTAGTTATTCAAATAATGAACCTATGAAGTTTTGCAGTTGGGCTGCATTGCTGTAGCCCACAACAAAATAAAAAGCATAAATATATACATACCAGTTCCTCTTGTGCCTTCTTTTTTCTGTTCATCATCTGTAAAATTCAGAGTAAATTTGAAACATATTGACAATGTTACAGAAAAACCATTACAAATAAAGCATACATCAGCTTTATTTTCCTGCATAAAGTTGGCATATCTTCAAAGACAATTTAAATAGCTTTAACTTGTGAGCCTCTATTTAAAGAAATAACTCAAAGCAAACATTAGCTTAATAGCTTCACAAATACTAACGCTGGAGAATGAGCCAGAGGACTAAACCAGAATTTAGTTTCAAACCAAAACAA
>NW_018128191.1:327532-334290 GCF_001952655.1 Monopterus albus | reverse complement strand
TGAAGGTGAGCCTCAAGCTCCAGGTGTTATAAATATTGCTTGATTCCCGCTCACTTCTAAGCTGCCCTGTCTGCGCCCTTTTAAAGACACAGGCAGTATTGCATGAATTCAGCTTAAGCAGTATTTAATCAGAGCATGATACTTTTAGAGCACAAGCTGGCACACATTTTTCTGACTTTACTCTCTGTATGTGGACATCTTCTGAAACAGACAGATCATTCTTTAGGATGAAAGGAGCATATCCTAGCATTTTCCTTGTGTGGACCACCCAAAAGGTCCACACAAGAAGAAATGCCCACAAAAGAAAGGTGTTCCGTCAGGGGTTAGTTCACACAAGTTTATAAAGACAAAGGACTTTAACAGGGCTGGAAAGAGTACTGCAAAATTATACTCCAGTAAAAGAAATTCCAGTTTAAGCCATGATGCTACCTAAAGTCTATGAACACCCACTGTGGTGTCATAGTTGTTAAAGATGGTCATTTTTTCTTAACTGGCTGAGTTCTGCTCTAATGAGGCTGTGCTGGGGAAGGTGGTTGTATATCTGCAGTTGGCAGCTGCATGCAGAGAGTCTGTCTAGGATTTTATTGTGTGGTTTTCACCGGGGAGCAGTGTGTATGCATTAATATTTCAAAGCACTTTATCTTGTACCCTCAAGATGTTTTTTAGTTGAATAGGTCTATCATAGAGCATTATCACATTTTTTACCCCTGCCGTATAGTTTAACTTACACAGGCAAACGTCTTCACAACTTCCCTTCTCCTCCAGTAAAGTAACAGTACTTTAACCTGAGTTCCAGTAGTCCCTCCATATTGGTGCTTGTTACTGCTGCTGACTTGGACAGGAGAGGTGTTGGAAAATATACTTTCCTCTTCAGTCAGCACAGTTTCAGCGAGATGTCATGGAGGTGGATGAACACATATGGGTGAAGCATCTATGCAGGAATGAAGCTAAAACTGGGCTGAATGTTAGTACAGTGTGTCCGACCATGAGGTAATGAGATGGATAGAGTGCTGAAGGTATCCCTTGTTCTAACATGGTGCACTTAGTTCTGTTATGGAGAAACTAGCTGTGTTCAATTTGGCCATGCCATGTCGGGTTTTAGGGCACACCCACTGGGTGTTACTAACATAATGAACAAGGCTAAGCATCTACAGTCACATGCCAGCAGCTCTGTGAGCCTGTAGTTACTGTTGATACACCTGTAATGTGAGCTAAATGCTAATATTAGCATGCTCACATTAACTGATTTTTAACAGGTATAATGGGAATGTCATGAGTTGAGTCATAAACCAAAGTGTGGGACCCACTTTATTTTGACCTGATGATAAAGTCAGAAGTCAGAGGATCTCTAATAAAATCTTAGTTCATTCTGAGAGATGTATGAATATCTGAGCAAAGGTTCACTGTAAAACAATTGACAGTGTCAGCTTCATGGTGATTCAAGAGGAAAAGTCAGAGGATGCCACAACCTGAATGTCTAAGTTCATAGAAACTCATCTGATAGCTATGTTACCAAAATGATAGACTGACATAGGCATCCATAGAGTCAGGCTGCCAGAAAAATGGAAACTGTGACAAGAGGTAGGAGACATCTGGTGTTGGTGCAAATGTAATGGTGGTAATGGTAACATGTTGTAATGGTACCCACAGACCACTGAAGCAGTAAAGAGGTTTTTCCAATGCCAAAAGGGTAAATGGATTCTGTGTTAGAGGTGATATAGTGAAAAAAACTTGTAAAATCACAAATATGCATAAAGTTGTGCTTATAGTGCAGTAAACTGTATATATGTAATTGTAGCAAAGTGCATTGTAAATCATCCCAAAACGTTTCACATCACAGTGAGTTGCTGCCTGTTTGTTGGACAAAGAACAATATATGGAAACACCACATCATTGTTGGTATGTGACTAATGCACCAGGAAAAACTGTCCAGTCAGAAACCACCACGTTTACATTGCAGCTGTAATGGCCACTGCAGCCTGCAGAGGGCGCCAGCAGGACTCTACACTGAGTCTCTGCGTCTGCCACTTGATGGGAGAGGTTGTGTGACTTTCATTATCAGGCACATTACATCATCATTGTCTAAAAACCACACACACGCAGAGTGGCTCACACTCATACACAGCAAGCTCAGCACACACGCTCTCATACAGTGGATGAGCGAGGGGAGGATGCCTGTTTGCGTCTGAAACGGAGCGTAAAGTTATGTGTGTTTTGAATTTGGAGAGTGAGGAGCAGGAGGGGGAGCTGTCGGAGGCAGGATTCCATCACTCTTAGCAACCGTTGTTGAGTTTCCACGGAAACGCTCTGCAAGGTTCTCTGCTTCTCCTTTGTCCTCTCTCTCTCTACATACTGGCTTTATTGCTGGTCGACTTCCTCCGTGTGTTGCTACGGCGATGCTCTGGGATATTCAGCTGGATTGTTTTGCAGCCGCAGAGCTGAACTGAAGGAAGTCGTCAGCTGAGCCTCAGCACCATCAGCCTGGTCCTGCTCTGCAACTTTCTAAAAGCAACAGCACATTGTGCTGTGACCTTTAACCTTCAACTTCCATTCAGCGATCATTGTTTTGGATTGGCCAGGCTCTCAGGTGACATCACAGGAAGTTGGGTGAAGCTTCATTGAACCCAAATGACTGAGATCAGTGTCGATGTTTACACGACTCCGTCAGCCTGAGAGACGTCCAGGCGCCAACTCTGCTCTGTGAACACAACAACTCTACAAAGACCTCAAAACAAAAACCTTCTCCTCCTCCACCACACAAGATGAACGAGGAGCCAGAGGAGTTGCAGTTGCCTGAGGAGGTGCCGGAGGCTGAGGAGCAGGAGCAGCAAGAGGAGGAGGAGGAGAAACACGAGGACATGCAGCAGGGGGAGAAGGTCAAGCAACAGGAGGCAGAGCAGGAGGAGGAGGAGGAAGAGCATCAACAGGAGGAGGAGGGGGAGGAGCATCAATGGGAGGAGGAGCAGCATCAACAGGAGGTGGAGGATGAAAAGCATCAACAGGAGGAAGAGGAGGAGGAGCATCAACAACAGGAGGAGGAGGAAGAACGCCAAAAGGATATGCAGCAGGAGGAAGAGTATCAACAGGAGGAGGAGAAGCAGCAGGAAGAGGAGGTGCTACAGAAAGAAGAGGAGGTGCAACAGGAGGGAGAACAGGAGATGGAGATTGAAGAGGTGTTGCAGGAGCAAGAGGAGGTGGAGCAACAGGAGGAGGCACAAACTGAAGAGCATCCACAGACTGACATGGTGCAGGAGGAGGTGCCGCAGATTGAGGTGCTGCAGCAATTGGTGGAGGAGGTGCAGACTGAGGAGATGTCACAGACTGAGGAGCAGCATTCTGAAGAGGAGCAGCAGACTGAGGAGGTGCAGGACTTTGTGGACGCTCTGGAGCAGAACAACAACCAGGTCCTGATCCGACTGAGAGGCATGTGAGTAACCACAATCAGCTGGCTGATGATGTAATAGCAATACAGATAATTGATGACTGAGTTGTGAGGATGAATCGATCAATGCTAGTTTTGGAATCAGTCTGGCAGACTTGAGGGATGGCATCGATGTGATGGCCTGGTTACCGTGGTGATATTGGCACACGAGTAAAACTGACGGTATGCGACATCATGGCTTTTGTTCTCTATAGTTTCCATGGTAACGGCAGAGTGTTGCGATGCAGCAAACTCTTTGCAATGATAGACAGCTCAGGAGCGAGACAGAGAGAGGTGAAGGAAGGGCACGAAGATGAGAAAACAGGAGGCAAACTGAGCATCGCAGTGTTTGGTTTAACATCCTGTCCAAGATCCACACGTCTGTCACATACTCACACAACCTCTGAGCACATACACATCTTTAACAGGAGCAACAGAGCCTGACAACGGCAAATTAAAGGAGATACACTCGTTTGCTTTGTTGTCTTGAGTTGGATAAGAAGACTGGTCCCACTCTCTTACCTGTTTTTTGAATTTAAAGCTACAAACAGTAATGGTGCTTCTAAAGCCGATTAACATACCATATCTTGTTTAATTCATACAAAACAAGTGTAAAAATGGCACTGGGGTCCAATGATCTGCCGGACAGTTTTATAAAACCCTTCTTTGTTTTTTAGCTTTTGTACAACTACATGGGGTGCACAGTGGTTTGCACTGCCACCTCACAGCAAGAAGGCCCTGGGTTCATGCCCTGGCCAACCCGGGACCTTTCTGTGTGGAGTCTACATGTTCTCCCTGTGCCTATGTGGGTTCTCTCCAGGTGCTTCGGCTTCCTCCCACAGTCCAAAGACATACAGCTGAGGTTGACTGGAGACTCTAAATTAGAGTCATGTGAGTGAGTGGTTGTTTGTGTCTAAGTATCAGTCCTGTGATAAACCAATGTCAGCTGGAATTGGCTCCAGCCCCCCCACAACCCTGCTCAGGTGGTATAGATAATAAATGGATGAGAACTATATGGAACCATGGACACATTTTCTTTCTGTCTGTAGTTGTGTCGACTCTCTTTTTGGACAATTTGTGCCTAACAACTGACCACTGCAGTTCACACATTCAACCTCCACAAAACTGAAGTAACACCTCTACAAGGACATACCTGACATCTTTTATTCTGGAGTACAGTATATGCAATGGGAGATGGGCAAAAGTATATGGACACCACACACTTTGGTGTGCCTTTGTTCTGGGGCTGTGGTTCTAGCTCCAGTGAGGAGAAGCCTTAAAGGTGAACTCACCAATTTTGCACATCCAGGTGAGTTTCCAGGTGTTGAGCAGCGATAAAGAGTCTAAGTGCGCTAAATGAGAAAGTAACATTCTGGGGGCGTGGAGTTAGAAAGAAGTGAGCTGGCCAGACCTCTGTAGCTCCTCCTCAGCTCTTTTGCAGGCTTTAGACAAGGAATGTGGAATAAAAGATGAAAAGGCAGGGGATATAATATTTTAGAAGTGAAAACATGACCCTCACTTGTGCTGTGTAAAACCAGTCTGTGTAGAAGCTATAGATTCTGATCCAAACATCAGATGAATGAGAATGAACACTATGATACCCAGGCAAAGGATCTGGCTGTAGCCTCAAAACATCTTGTGTTAGCATGTCTTCACATGTCACTGTTGTTGCAGAAAAGGTCACTGGCAATATGTGATTTAATGGAAGGTTGCCACATCTGCAGCACCAGTAAAATGAAGGGTGTCCTATCATCTTCATAAAATATACACAGATTATTTGCCAAGGCTCGTTCTGTTTTACAGAGCCTACTTGCCAAACAGCATCTTGTACTAGTAACTAGTTGGCAACAGAGCAACGGTTTGCAGGAAAAAAAAACAGAAATGTACCAGCAGAAGTTTGTATGTTCGTTGAAGAAGTTCACGCCAAGAAAAGTGTCTCATTTTTGCCAAAATCCTGTAATAACTATTGGCAAGAGAATGTGTGATCTGTCAGCTGTGATTCAATGAGAGAGAATCACAGAAGGTGTAAAAATAACAATGCAGAAATCAAACAGAACAAAAACTACTAACCTGACGCAACTCTGTGATCAGCAGAGCTTCAGATGGAACTCCCTCAGGACAAATGCTTCTAGTCCCAGTGGAACGCCGGCATCCTGAGACTTGCACACAAACCAACTTGTCCATCTTACGGTCCATTAACACACCACAGCCCTGGGAGTCAATCAGTGGAGGACCCGTTGCTTGAGGTGCAGAGTCAGCCAACAGGCAGAGGTTAGCGCCAGATGATAAAGGCAAACAGAGCAGGGAAAAGTCCAGGCAGGATGCAAAACAACAAATGCTGCAACGCACTCGACACTGGTAGAGTGCAAGTGGACCACTGAGCAGGTGGATGTGGGGGGAGTCAGGTGACTGAGATGGTGGGAAGAGCAGGTAATGCTGCATTCATGTCATAGTGGAGTTACTATAATTATGTTTCCTAACTGTAAATAGCCTTCAGGTCAACATCCAAGTCACATTTACAACTGCAGTTATGAATCAGGTTTTTCTGAAATCTCCATATACCAAGCCTGGTGCTAAAGCACGCGGGAAGTTCTGGTAAAGTATGTTATTAAAGACAAATAAATGCTTACATTTATTTCTGGGATTGGTGGTCGAAAAGGTTCAACGAGTCTCAGTTCAGTTTCATTAGAGTTTACTGGTGAAGCAGGAGTCTCCAGTAATGGCACAGTAAGAGTGGAGCCTAGGTTGAATAGTCTCTTGATGTGAATGTTTTTACATGACACGAATGCTGCACAGCTGCAGGGCAGGTGGGAATGTCAGGATATGACATGACACAGAAGAACCAAATTGTTCTGGATGAACTGTGACAATTAGCAGTGAGAGCTACTGCTACTGCTACAGCTTGATTTTAATGTAATGCTACATTGAGCTGCATTAAAGAAAAGTGCAATGAAAACTACCAGACGACGCACTGAGCTGATCAGTGCCGCTTCATAATGTGTTGAACTAGTAAGTACTCTGTTGTGTTTTGTTTTATGTACATTTTGTTCTTCCTCCTGATAGATGCAGCCTTGTGCTGCTGTGAGGGAAAACAGATTAGTCTTTGTTGTTGTTGTTTTTTTGGTCATCCTCACTAGTTTCCGTGGTAACAGTAGAGCATTTTGATGCAGCAAAGTCTCTGCTGTGGAGAAAGAAAAGAGAGAATAGGTCAGATTTTTGTTTATTTTGTGAAATACCTGCTTCATTTTGTATTCATTATCTTTCTTTTCATTAACCTTAATTTTTTATTGACATGATGTGGTGAGACAAATATTAGCTAGAGAGTTCAGCATGCTGT
>NW_018128191.1:320966-327506 GCF_001952655.1 Monopterus albus | reverse complement strand
GTTCAGATATTACAATGAAAACTGATTTTCTGTGTGCATTCACCAGAAAATGTATTAAAATCAAAAATCAATGAGACTGGATGACACAGAGAACCATAAACACTATGTGTTTGTCCAGTTCAGTCACAGTAGAAACTATTTAACCTGTTAAAATAATCCAGTAACCGGATGAAACACGGGGGTTTAGTGCTGCTCCTGGTTTCCATCTGTATTTTACTGCCAAGGTCTGGCTTGTTTTTATGTAGACAATAAAGTGTGTGTGTGTGTGTGTGTGTGCTGCAGTTATTGTCAAGCCGCTTGATTTTAATGGAGGCTCTGCTTTTCCTTCAGGCCGGGGCGCTAGGTCTCGACGTAGGCGATGCAACCTCTAAAATGTACCCTGCAGCACTGCATCAAAACAAGAAACAAGGCTTCTAAGACTAAGACATACCATGGTCAATAATAACAATGCAAGGAGAAAATGTGTGAAAGACAAGTACTGTAGAGGACAAAATCAGGACAAAGAGAGCACAGTCAGCCTGAAAAGCTCCTGACAGAGTGATGACTCATTCTCCGGAAACTCTCCCTGTCCTCACCTGGCACTAGCGTGCTGCAGCATGCTTTGGTTTTTTTAGACTAACGGAGCACAATGCAGCAACCTGCTGTTGTGCTCTGTAATTCTGTGCTGCTCCACCCACGCAGGCCAGTGTACAATCAGCAGCTGACCATGAAATAACAGGGTCCTGCTGTTTCATTTCCCAGCTGAGACATGTCACAGCTGTGATTATCTGTCGGGGTCACGTCCCAGAGCTACCACAGGGTAAAGGGAGCTTTGAGACACTTGTCATCAGCTTGTGGGGTTTAGATATCTGGCACATGTTTCCATCCTGAAGGGGCTTTTCACTGGTCCTCACAATGTAATAAATTTAGCAGTGAAACATGATCATAGTTGTATTAACTCTTGGGTTTTGTTGACACTGGCCATAGGGAAAAGCCATAATGGTACCTGCAGCATATATTTTCAAAATCCTTCTGCGTTCTGATGCATTTTTTTTATTTCAACTTTTATTGTAAGAGAGCATGTAGAATATATAAATGTTGCCATTTGATGTATTGTACCAAAGTTAGCTTTAACCTAATTTTCATCTGCAGTCCTTTGGACCCTTCACTCTGCCACAAACTGTGCTTGCACATTCAATTCAAGTGACAACACTGGAAAATGAGCACAAATTCTTTATGTTTTATTTGTAGACTGACATGTAGACGAACAGCCACACACACTCACACGACTCCAATTTATAGACACCAATCAACCTAAGCTGCTTGTCTTTGGACTGTGGGAGGAAGCCGGAGTACCCGGAGAGAACCCACACAAGCACAGGGAGAACATGCAGACTCCACACAGAAAGGTCGGCCGGGGATCGAACCCAGAACCTTTTTGTTGTAAAGTGGCAGTGCAGTGTCTTTTTCTTTGTTTTTCTACATTATAGATTAATAATGAAGACAAACTATGAAATAGCAAATTATGTAGTAAACAAAACAAAAGTGTAAAAAAGCTAAATATGTTTCATATTTTAGATTCCTCACAGTAGCCTGTTTGATGACAGCTTTGCACATTGTTGGCAACATCTGAATCACCTGGACTGGTTTTCAGTGAACAGCTGTGCCTTGTCAAATTGAAAGACAAGCAGCCAAGATGTGCGAACTTCATCAAGATGGTTGGAAAATCGCTGCAGGTCTGTGGGCTCCACATAGCTGCAACACTCCAGCAGACAGTCAGAACTGAAGAAGCCAAGTCCAGTTGTCATAAAACAGTACTTGTATAATGTGCAATGGTGCTATCAAAGCAAAAGATGGCTCCTCTGTTGAGTGTAAAATCAAAAAAAGCTGTTTACACTTTTTTGGTTATTACATAACTACCTATTTGGAATTGGTTTATAATCGTTATGTCTTTAATTTTATTTGTTGGAACTCAGAAGATACATGAATGTTGATGCACTTGTCTGAACTATGTGTCACAGCCACTGCTCAATACATTGATAAGTGGACCCTGCAACGCCAAATGTGGCTACCACATGATGAGGACGCAGCCACTTAGGGCTGTCATTAGAGTGACGCTTCTGTTTTTGTTTTTGTTTACAGGCAGAAATACAAAAGTACATCGCAGAGGTAAGACACACACACACACACACACACACACACACACACACACACACATACACACACACACACAGAGGAAGCTCTGAGCCTGAAGTGTAGGACTGAAGAAGCTCTCACTCCTACACACACCTGGCCTGCCTGCCTGTCTCTCTCTACGTTTGCGCAGACAGTTCACTGTCTCACTGTCTTCATTGTGTGTCGGACTCTGTACACATGTGGCTGTAGTGTTTGCTTGCTACTTGGTCCCAGGACTTGTGGTAATAGTCTTTTTTATTAAAAGCAGTCTCAAACCTTTGATACACAGGCTGTCAGTCCTGTCCCACTTTTGTCATAATTCTTTGACTCCCCTCCACAAATCAACAAAGCATTCTTTAAGCTAGAGAAATGTGTAGGTGTCAACAAGAAAAAAAAGCTCCACTCAAACACTGACAGCATGACAAGCTGCCAGTCACTGTCAGATTCAGGATTCAAGACTAAAATGTCACCCTGCGGTGGCAAAGAAGGGGTGTGCTTGTCTACGTACATTTACTCAGTTACTGTTTTTACATGTACGTTCTTTTCTTCAGTATCAGAATAACCAGTGGTAGGTGTGTGTACATCCGTGGGTACACTGTTTGGTGTCATGTTTTCATGTTGTTCATCTGTTTGTCCGCCATAGCTCGGGAATGCCTTGAGGGAATTTCTTCAAATGCTAACCCCACTTGGACATATGAATGAACTTATTAGGTTTTGGTGGTCAAAGGTCAAGGTCACTGTATCTTCATGTCCTTCCCATTCCTGTGAATTTACAGGCATACAACCTCACAGCGATAATTCAGGTTCAGTTTAGCAAAAATAATTTTTGGCTTAATCCATGTTCCACACAAAGGTCAAATTTCACACTGGTCTGATAAAATAAAAGTAGCAATATTAAAGTAAAAGAAGAATCGATCTATGTGCTCATGTTTAGTTTCAGTTTGAGCCTTACGAACACAAATATACTGGCTTCAAACTGACAAAGACGCAGTGAAGTCTATAGGACAATCTGTTTATTTCTGGATAGAGACTCCCGTTACTTACTGTGGGCTGATTGATAGGAGGAGAATGTGCCATGTGTCCATCTGGAGGAAACAGATTTTCATGGTCTGGTTGTGTGGTGTGAACAGGATTGCAGTTGTGTAGGTGCAGAAGATGAGCATCGGTGTGTGAAGTGCATTCAGTAGAATACAGTGCAGAGTGGGTTACGGGCCAGTTGGGTTAAATTCATGCAGATTTGGAGGATGAGCTCAAACACAGAGGATGAACCTCTGCTTCATCAGGGTGGTGGGTGTGACTGGGTCAGATCTCACCTGAACAGTAACATGAAGTGTCTTTAATTTGTGATTCAAATGTTGCTGAGCTGTGAATGAAATAAATGAGCTTGAAATGCAGAAATATGTGGGATCAAATAACCCAAAATGTTTGAACTTATAAAAGAAATTTGTGATTTCATGTTCTATAAAGTACGGCACTGACACAGATAATAGATTTTAAGGGTGTTTAAAGGTGGACTAACTTCCAATCTGGATTAAAGCTGCACTAATTAAGATTTAGCACAAATTTGGATAAATCAAGTAAAAAGCTGTGTAGAAATGTCATTTCCCTGCTGTTGAACCCAAGAGCAGTTCAATGTTGTACCTTTGTATCGAATTGTTCTGGTTGTAATTTGGAGACATTCCAACTAGCTGCAACATTAGCATTTTCTTGTCCGGTTAGCAGAAACTGATGCGTTTTCTGGATTAGTAAATGAAGTAACTTTGCAAATTTTTACTCGGTTTTGGTCCATCTTACTTCAGACATAAAACAGCAGTCTATGTAGCATTTTAGTGAGAAGTTGTTAAAATTTACACCATCAACACAACTAGAAAAGTTGGAGTTTGTTCAACTATCACAGTGTAATGTGAAATTTCTCATTTCACATACAACTCATGTTTATGTGTGTCACGTATGTAACACTGAACTTGTTGCAAGAGTGGCTGGAACGTTAGTATTGTATCAATATTACTGTAAAAAAACACTTGCTGCTTTGCTTGTGTTACTGCGGATACATCAGTGACAACATTAGACCTATGTATGCATATGGCTAAAATGTTAACTTCTTTATTTGACATTGTGTCGCTGCAGTGCCACTGAAGAACCACGGGCTGTATGGGCTCTATCTTCTGTAAACTTTAGATCTGGAGCCTGTTATTACTGCTGCGTTACCTGACTGCCACAATTGTCCCTGGCTGTCATGACCACATATGATGTAGTTTCAGAGACGGGGCAGGAAGAGAGAAGTGGAGTGGAGGGAGAAGAGGAGGGGACTCTGCTGGAGTTTGTTTAGGCTCTCACTATGCCCTTAATGGTTGAAAATTAGAGGGAGAAGTTAGTTAATGCAGCTTTAAACCAATTGTTTTATCACATGTAGCTGATAGTATTAATCAATTGAAGTGAAATCCTCTTGGTGCAGCCCCCTGTAAAACATAGGACTGAACAATCAAACCTGTACGATGATGAAAAGAACTAATATGCTGTTGTAAGAGAGCAGTGGTTGTGCACTCAGGATTTGTGTGTTGTTTGTTTTGTTTTCTGTGTGGTTGCATATTTTGTGTGTCTGTGTCAGGCTGAAGAAGGCCCTGGAGCAGATGGACCGCGGTGTCGTGGACCTGCAGGAAGTCCGCAGAAACCTAGAGCTTGCTGCAGCCATGTTGGACGCCGTTTACACTGATGAGACCAGGTGGGATGAGTGAGAGCAAGGCAGCAAGGATGGAAGGAAGGAAGCATAGATGGAAATGCAGAAAACTGGGATATAAAAGTAGTTTTGAGACATTAAGATTTATAGTGTTCACATCTTAGACAAGTAATATACAGAAAATATCTTTTATTTGTCAAAATAATAGGAATATTAAAAATTCTGTCACATTTTGAAATTGAGATTTTAAATTATTATTATTGTTGATTGGTTAGAGTTTACACAGATAAAACCTGTAATTATTCAGCTTAGTCCCACTTTGTTTTGATACACAAAGTCAATGCATCAATTACTGAATGTAATTCTAACACAGGACATTTGGGAACAAAAAACAATCAGCAACATCATCTTTTAATTTAGCCACAAAGAGCTTTGGTCAAATCAAAGACTTTTCAAAGACATAGAGGTGCAAAGGTTTTACTAATGCCTGATTTAAAACAATGCAACAAACAAACAGAAAGATATTCTCTCTATGGATTTCTGTGGTTGTTGTCTCCATCTCTTACACTTGTTTTGTGGTTGCTGCTGTCATCAAGCTCGAGAGCCTGAGCTATGATCAGATGCAAGTCGAGTCAGGGACACAGTCCGTTTAGCATTTGATTACCGACATGTTTAAAACTGCCAGCAATAAATAGCTAAATAAATAAGATTTGATTCAACGTTATTGTCATTACACATGTACAAGTACAATGCAAGGAAATGCAGTTTAGCATCTAACCAGAAGTGCAGAGTGTGAGTATCTACAGTCTGTACAGTCAGAACTAATTTACCGATGATATGTACAACTGATATTTACAGTAAGATATGTAGGGTAATGTACAATATACATCAGACTATGAATTTAAATGATAAATAATGGATAAAATACATTAAGCTTATGGAACACTAGTGCAATGGGATGAGATGGAATGAAGCAGTGCAGAATAAGAAGATAATAAGTGACATGAGTGAACAGTTCAATGGATGTAAATAGTGCAAAGATAAAGATAAATATAGAGTATCAGCAGATGCAGAGCAGTATTCTGTGAGTAGAGTATGTGCAGATTAACAGTGTTACAGGTAACAGAAGTGTACTGCATTAGTCCCGGGAGGAGAGAAACAAACAAACAAACAAATAAATAAATAAATAACAGAAAACAATATTTATCTCTAAACTTTGTGATACTAATAATATTTATTCTAATTAATTCTAATTAATTCTTTCCAACAAACATTACACCGAGCTGTGTAGGAAGCTAATGCTAAAAATCAGCTTTTTGCCAAGTTTGAACAAGATTTTAAAAATGAATCTCAAGTCTTTCCAGCTCCTTTTACTGTCACAGAGCAGCTAAGGAGGCAGACGGGGGCACATGATTGGTTCTTTGCAGGTATCGAACCTGGTTTGGAGATGGAACCTTTTCTTTTTCCAAGTTACCTGGCCAAAAATAAATTAAAAAAAAGTGTGTACAGAATATTAACAACTTAAAGAACAATTTTGTGTGAATTACTCATGTCAGAGTGAACCTTATAACTGTGAGGTCATGAGATGTTTGTTTCTGCTCTGCAGGCGTCTGCTGGACACTGAGGACGAGCTCAGCGACCTGCAGGCGGAGTCTGTGCCCAGCGAAGTACGTGACTGGCTGGCATGTACCTTCAGCAGGGAGATTGGC
>NW_018128191.1:319229-320945 GCF_001952655.1 Monopterus albus | reverse complement strand
GCCGAGATTCAGGAGCATAGTCCACGCAGTGCAAGCTGGGATCTTTGTAGAGAGGTAAACGTTGCTCCTGTCAGTTAAAAGTGATTCCTAAACAAGTGAAAAATGAAAAATTACTAGTATATTTGTACAGCACTGCTTGTACAGGTGGGTCCTTTTCACACAACTGCAGTGTTGTACTGTTTGTCCACAGCCCAGATGAAGCTTCCTAAATCTGACGTGTCCACAACAGTGTGACCAGGTGTCCTCAGACCAGATCTGGGCCACCTGCGTATGTGCGCCTAGACCCGATTCCTCTCCGACCTCTGAGTGTGCGTGTGCCGTTAGAACGGTCAGATCAGAATCCATGCGGTCGTTTTAATGCCTCCTTCTCTGCACATACGGCCTGTTGTCATCATTCAGCATCAGGCCTTCACAGACCAGTAACAATAAACATGGAGGAGAGCGACAACAGCGACGAGGTCAGTGGAGAGACCAGGACGTTTCACATGTGTTGGATGTTTATGGAGAAGCTTCTGATCAGACACACACACGGATGTAAAACAGCAACACACAAAGATCATAACATTAGAACTGAGCATGAAGGCCTGAAATGTGGATGCAGCCTAATGAGCTTGTCTCTGATTGGACATAAATCTCTGCAGCAGGGTCAGCAGAAGAGTGGAGGAGCAGCACATTAATAGTTTAGAATAAGGTCTCCAGTAATCATGAATGGGTCACATGTTCAGCTGTCCACATACTTTTGGCCACATTCTCAATTGTACTACTAACAGGAAAAGCTGTGGAGGTCCAGTCACTTTCAGGTGTCCTCTGTTATTTTTGTCCTTGGCCTCTGAAAACGAACAGAAAACAACATCTTCAAATAAAGATCAGAAACCATCCGGCCGACTTCACCGCAGATGTGATTACAAGCCCGTGCAAAACGTGTAATGCTGTTAGTGTGTGAGGAGCTGCAGCAGGAGGTCATATAGGGAAACCATGAGGCCCAGTATCATTAGAGTGTAAATGACTCGCAGTGATAGAAGCGTATCAGTTCATCTGCTGCAGCTTAATGACACATGAAATCAAAAAATATCTGCTGCACTGAGGCAGTGCTCGCTCCGTGTGTGTTTAGGAGACGGTTACCATGGCGACACACAATCCATCCTGGCCACAAAGTGTGGAGGAGCGTGGCTGGGGGGGCGTCTGTGTGAGGAGTGTTTATATGTGTGGAACTGCCTGTATTTATGTGTGAGATTTGTGCATGATATTTTTATCTCTCTCTCTCTGTGACATCAGGATGTACAGACGGACATCCAACATGGCTGGTCTGACCTACCCTCCCACGGCTTTGACAGCTCTGAAGGTAAAAACTGTTTTATTGTTGCAGTCCCACTGTCAGGAAGTAACATTTTATTGTGTTTCATTAATAGATAATAGAGAATATCAAACCTTTTCAGGGAAAGTTCCTGCTTTTGTTTTGTCCAGACAAGAAAATTGAAAGATTAGGAAAGAACTGAGGAGGAAGAAGAGAAAAAGAAATGTTAAATAAGGAAAGAAGAAATGAAGGAAAGTAGGGGGTACTGGTGAGAAGAGGGTGGTAAAAAAGACTAGAGGAGAAAGAAGGAAAAACAGAAGACCAAAAGGATGGCAGGAAGGTAGGAGATATAGAAGGACAAGAGGAAGTAGGGAGGAAAATTAACAAGTGAATAAAGACAGAAGGAGAGTAAAGAAGGGAAA
>NW_018128191.1:296292-319187 GCF_001952655.1 Monopterus albus | reverse complement strand
GAAAGAGGAGGTAAGAAGGCAAGTAGGAGGTAGGGTAGGAAAGGAGAAGGTTTCAAGAAAAAAGAGGGAAGAAGCAAAGGAAAAGAGTCAAATAAATATAGGAGATGGGAAGGTGGAGAAGGAAAGTATGAGGTAATAGTGAAACAAAGGTTAAAAGGAAAGGGTGACATAGAGAGAGAATCCAACAAGAAGTAGCAAAGAAAAGCAGCAGGACAAAACAATCAAAAAAAGGGGGCCAGAAGAGGATAAGACAAGGAAGGAGGCATTCAAGGAGAGAAGGAAGTAGAAAAGGAACCAAGGTGTCAGAGGAAACTGAGGGCAGAGAAAGACAAATGAAGCAGGATGCAGAGAAAAAAATGATGAGAATGTGTCTGTACCCCCCCCCCCCCCAAAAACGACCCTGCAGTTGTTTTTCATTTCTGCTTCTCTCATGATACAAAACACACATGGAAGCAGCAGTGCATTAATCACAATATGACCAGCCTCACATCTAGCTGTGGTCTAATGATAATAGTCATCAGTTTCACTGTGTGTGCTGGTTCACCTTCTCCCAATGTGAGCAAGCGTTGTCGCACTGCCCTCTACTGGCAGACCTGCTGCATCACCCTGAACCAGCCTGAGCTCAGCATTACCTGAGCATTACAGCTGTCCCATGTTATGTTATCGCAGGGTGAGTCAGACAAAGCTCTCTGGTTGTTTTACAGGAAGTCGATCAGTGGTCGTTTGATGTCTTTTCCTTCCATGAGGCCACCGGAGACCACGCCCTCAAGTTCATCGTCTATGACTTGCTGACACGCTATGACCTCATCAACAGGTTCAGGGTACACACAGCTTCATATCATTAACACCTGGGGGGCAGAGGTCTTCCAAAAC
Organism: Monopterus albus; assembly: GCF_001952655.1. Taxonomy (NCBI): domain Eukaryota; kingdom Metazoa; phylum Chordata; class Actinopteri; order Synbranchiformes; family Synbranchidae; genus Monopterus; species Monopterus albus. Next base: position 318,314 of record NW_018128191.1, on the reverse strand, counting down.
AAATCTGTGAAAAATCTACTGAGTCTTTGGGTATCCCAAGCACAGACAGACCTGACCCAAATAGACCTGAGGATAATTAGACCTGATCCAGAATGTGGTCAACCTGAACAGAGAGAGAACACAAACAGGTAGCAAACTTATTCTGGTAAATACACTGGACTCCAGATGTGTTTCACAGACCACAGAGCTCTAACCTGTTTAATATCTGTCAACCTGTGTGTCCACTCAGAACTGTCTGGGCACTGGACATACTGACACACAGATCCAAGACCAGAAGCAGTAAAATGACCCCACCTGGTCCCAATATAATGAGTCAAGTTTGGGCTCGCCTCCGTTCCTCAGAACCGACTGGACCCATGAAGACCTCTTCTATTAAGTTGTGGTTTTATGAGATGTTATGTGCCTGACTATTTCCAGAAAGTAACTGTACCCAGCCAGGAAAAAGATTGGCTCACAAACCCCCTACAACCGTAAAACAGCCCATGTGACGTCACTTTTTTCTTGCTGGGCCAACATTAGACCCTCTTAAAATGATAAATTCATGCTTTTATCATTACACATTTTTTTGTGTAAAAATGCTGTCAGTCATCCAAGATCCTGGAGTCATAGTCGACGTGATGCACAACTATTACCACCAAACAATATTATGACCTGTCTGACTCAAGGTTTCACTGTCAAGAACCATGGTTTGACTGTGACAGTCCCTTCAGCTGCTTAATGTGTTAATTCCTTTTCACAAAGGGAGTTCCACTAAACATTCAGCAGGCAGTTGGGCTGGGACCTTTCCATGACTGAGGACCCACATTGGCAAAGTGTAGTACTTATGTATAGTGCTAGTAGTATCTATACGACTTGTAGTACTGTGTTCAGATCCCGGTGCAGGCTCTGGTGCCATTTGTTGAAGCGCTGGAGAGCGGATACAGCAAACACAGGAACCCCTACCACAACCTGATCCACGCCGCCGACGTCACACAGACTGCACACTTCCTGATGCTACACACCGGACTGATGGTAATGCACACACACAGTTGCACCGTGGAAGAATTTCTACAGTGTCACTGGTTTAAACACACTCAGCTAACAGTTTGTGTGTGTGCGCAGCACTGGCTCAGCGAGCTGGAGATTCTCGCGATGGTTTTTGCTGCAGCGATTCATGACTTTGAACACACAGGAACCACCAACAACTTCCACATCCACACCAGGTAGTAACAGACTGACAGCCGAATCCCAATGTGCTATAACTTGAAAAATATGGAATCTGATTGGTCCTGATGAAGCCATTAACACTTAATAGTAAAAAGAAATTCCTCATGTCTGGTCAGTTATCAGAGTGTGAGTAAAATATATTCCGAACTAGCCTATTTCTACTATGTTATCTGCTTTTAGCAATGACAAGGATCTATTGGTGATCCCTGGCACCACACTGAAATTCCCGTCTAGAGTATCTGCAGGTTTTGAAATGCCTTAAAATGTATTGAATTCAGTTTCTTACATTCATATACAAAGGTCTTGAGAAATATGCACAATTCATTGTGCACCAAAAAGTAAAATCACTGCATGTTCAAAAACACTGTAATGACTGTAAATGTCATGTGACCAGAAAATAGCAGGAACATGAAAATGCATTTGTGGTTTCTATGTATGAGAGCGTCTGATTGGATGATGTGTCTGTCCGTCAGGTCAGAGGTGGCCATTCTGTACAACGACAGGTCGGTGCTGGAGAACTATCACGTCAGTGCCGCCTACAAGCTGATGGCAGAAGAGGACATGAACATCTTGGTCAACCTGAACAAGGACGACTGGAGGTACACACACACACACACACACACACACACACACACACACACACACACACACACACACACACACACACACAGATTAGCTGATTATTCCTTGTGATCGATTGGTGATGATCCAGACTGTGTGTACCTTTGACTGCAGGGAGCTGAGGTCTCTGGTGATCGAGATGGTGATGTCCACAGACATGTCCTGTCACTTTCAGCAGATCAAGACCATGAGGAACGCCCTGACACAGACACACAGGTCAGTGTTGCAACCACGACCTCTGACCCCTGCAGTTTCAACTTAAATACTATTTAGGTTTGGTTACAATCTACTGGTGGTCAGTGGGTTAATGAAGTAAATTGATTCACAAAGTATTAACTGTATTGTAGAAAGGTATTGGAGCAGTCTGTTTCTCCAGTACGTTCTCAGTGTCTTATATAATTTCTTATTTTCATGACACCTTTTTAGTTTTGCAAGATACTGTTCATGTTATAAAATATTTTCCCTTCACCACTATACTCATTACCTCACGTCTCGACTATTGTAATGCCCTCTATGTTGGAATCTCTCAGTCTCTTCTGCGGAAGCAACAGCTAGTTCAAAATGCTGCGGCTCGACTGTTGTCAAATACTCCTAAGTTTGCCCACATCACCTCCGTGCTTCGCTCACTACATTGACAGTATAGAATTACCTTCAAAATACTTTGTTTTTAAGGCCATAAATGGCCTTGCTCCGCCATACATATCGGATTTTCTCTCCGTCTATGTGCCACGCAGAACCCTGCGCTCCTCAGAACACCTGTCCCTGGTTGTTCCTCGGGCTACAAAAAATGAGGAGAACGCTCTTTTGCCATGTATGGCCCCAGGCTTTGGAACTCCCTACTGGCAGAGCTTCGGGCCGAAACTGAGCTGGCGGCTTTTAAGTCAACTCTGAAAACTCATCTTTTTAGACAGGCCTTTGGTATTTAGCTCGTCCTAATCTTAATCGTTTTTTTCTCCTGTTGTTTTATGCTGTTTCTTATTCTGATAGGGATGTCCTTTATTTTTGGGTTTTTAATACTTTGTAGTTTATTTTGTATAGGTTTATGTTTTATTATTGTCTTGTATTAGTGTCCTTTTGTGAAGCGCTATATAAATAAACTATTATTATTATTACTATACACCAAATTACTCAGGGTTTGCTGCAAATATTTTATGCAACATTAATACAACACTTTTAGTTGGTTTGTTGTTTTAACAATAAAACATTCATGTATTATTAAGATGGAAAAGACCAACTGAATTTAATGGCTACTGGACACCAAATATGACACTTATAAAGCCTTGAACATAGCAGACTGCTCCATTTGGGGCTACTGTGGTTCAATGGGTGGAGCGGTTGTTCGAATCTCGGTGCCTGCAGTCCACATGTCAAAGTCTCCTTCGGCAAAACCCCAAGTTGCCCCCGATGGTTAGCGCTGTCGGTGTTGGCGCCACAGATGGCTGCCTCGGTTCTATACCAGAAACAAATTCCTTGTGTGTAACATACTTGGCCAAATAAAGGTGATTATTATCCTTATCCTGATGGAGACTATCAGTGGGAGTTTGGTGAAATGGCCAACATAAGGTCCTGCAGGCTGCTGGAGCACAGTAGTCTGTGCATCCCTGTGGGGGCCTTCACAGGAGCAGCACAGTCTGAGCAGATTCCACCTTCCCCTCTCTGTCTATCAGTCCTGCTGGTGGGGAGGCAGCTGAAACATCTCCCAGCTCACGCTTGGATGAGATTTTTGGGAAGATGCTGTCATCAGCCTGTCGACATGCAGGGCCGGCACACTGTGATCAAAATAAGACACAGTGACTCATCTGGCATACAGGGGACTGTAGCAAAGCCTGCAGTGTTGGACTTACCAACATGTTAAAGGTTAAACAGTGCAGTGTGACTTTATTACAGTTTATTATTGAATGATTTCTAAATGACTTTTAGCTGAACTGGTGTTTCTCTCTCTGTCTTTGCAGCATTGACAAAGTGAAGGTTCTGTCTCTGATGCTTCACGCTGCAGACATCAGTCATCCAGCCAAGGCATGGCCACTGCACTACCGCTGGACTCACAGTCTGATGGAAGAGTTCTTCAGACAGGTGACTGCCCACTGTGTACAGCAGAGATGTTCTTGAGCCACAAAATGGAAGACGGAGTCATGTCTGAAGTCTTTAAATTAGAGTCCTAGTCAAGCCTCAAGTCTCTAATGTTTCCATTGTAACATCCATCCATCCATCTTCATCTGAGATCGGGTCACGGGGGCAGTAGTCCGAGCAGAGCCTCCCAGACTTGTCTCTCCCCCCACACCTCCTCTAGCTCTTCAGGAGGAACCCCAAGGCATTCCCAGGCCAGCCAGGAGACATAGTCTCTCCAACGTGTCCTGGGTCTGCTCCGAGGCCTTCTCCCGGAGGGAGATGCCCAGAATACCTCCCCAGGGAGGCGTCCAGGGGACATCCTAAACAGGTGCCTGAGCCACCTCAACTGGTTCCGCTCAATGTGGAGCAGCAGCGGGTCTACTCTGAGCTCCTCATGGGTGACTGAGCTCTGCACCCTATCCCTAAGGGTGCGCTCAGCCACTCTCCAGAGGAAACTTATTTCTGCTGCTTGTATCCACAATCTCATTCTTTCGGTCATGATCCAAAGTTCATAGCCAGAGGTGAGGGTAGGAACGTAGATTGACCGGTAAATTGAGAGCTTCGCCTTATGATTCAGCTCCATCTTCACCACAACGGACTGGCACAGAGACCGCATTACTGTGGACGCTGCACCGATCCATCTGTCAACCTGCTGCTCAATTTTTCCCTCATTAATGAACAAGACCCCAAGATATTTAAACTCCTCCACTTGAGGGAGCAACTCCCCCCCAACCTGAAGAGAGCAATCTACCTTTTTCCGACTGAGAATCATGGCCTCGGATTTGCAGGTCCTAATTCTCATCCCTGCCACCTCACACTCGGCTGCAAACCCCTCCAGTGCCCGCTGTAGGTCTTGAACTGATGACGCCAACAGATCCACATCATCCGCAAAGAGCAGAGACGAGATTCTGCAGCCACCAAAACAGGCACCCTCCGTTCCCTGGCTGCCCCTAGCAACACTGTAACGTGTCTGTTCTAAAAGCATTTTCTATTTTTGAGCTGGGTCCAGTGTTCCTCTGACCTGCCACAGAGCATTTAATTTTTCCATTGCTGAATTGTAGTTGCATGCTGTATGGTAGCTACAACAGAAAAACAAATGTTTTTATTTGACAATCTACATATAGGCTTTGTAAGCTGTAAAGAGGGCAGAAACTGGATGCCAGTAGCTTTAAAACCAGGTCACACCTGGAAACACACCTGAGACAGAAACAAATAATCTGTGTTGAAACAATGAATCTTGACCTCTGTATACCAGTATTACATTAGTAAACGTGCATGAATTACTTCTCTGTTAAGAACTGTCTGAGATGGTCCTGGCAGTCTGGACATGTGTTAATGCCAGTTTTCTGTCAGACCCCAGCAGTGTTTATCTCATGTATTCCTGACAAAAGACAAGCTAGTCAGATGTGGTTTTCTTCAACAGCACCATGTTTCTCTTTGTTTTAACTTACACTGTTTGCTTTGTTTGTCATGGTGAAGTGGTAAAAAGCGTTTGGAGCACTTGTTCTTGTTCTTCTGTCTTTTTCAGGGAGATAAAGAGGTGCAGCTTGGCCTTCCCTTCTCTCCTCTGTGCGACCGCAAGGCCACCATGATCGCCCAATCACAGATAGGTATGAACTACTAACATATTCTGATCGTACTGCTGACTACTGACTGGAAACTGTTTGTTTTGGTTCAACAGTGATACCTGCTGGTGCTCCAAAGAACTAAACTTGTTCTATTGATCTCTAATAGGGCTCTATGTTTCTCTCTATGTTTTTAAAAGAAGTGATGCCACTGTTTGTCACTTATATTAGTTTTACCTCCTCCTACTGCTCTTTCTCTCTTCTCTCCATCCTGTGTGTGCTCCTCTATCTGCTTACAGGTTTCATAGACTTTATTGTGGAGCCGACCTTCAGCGTTCTGATTGACACGACAGAGAAAGTGATTGGTCCTCTGATTGAAGAGGAGAGGAAGGCTAGAGAGACTGGAAACAGAAGGTCCAGGTACCTATACTATAACTACTACTTCTGGCACTGCCAGACCAGTAGTTTTCCTGAGTGAGTGTAGATTTAAGGTCAGGTACTGAGAAGTGATTCTGAACCAGAACCTGTTCTGATCTCAGGGCTTGGACAGACATGAAACTCTCCTGGTTTAATCATTATTATGAAAGATGAGCAACAGTATCAGGAAATGTCCGGTTGTTTGATGAAAAGACAGAAGCCCGTGGACATAAGAATAGAAGGAGGGAGGTCACATACAGATCTGGTTAGTTACACTGTTACCTCCAGTCTAACTCAAAATCAACTGAGGGAACAAAGGGACAGAGACTGCACAGATAAAAACCATGTGAACAACCCTGTGGGAGGTCTGCCCTCCAATCCCCACTCCCACACCAGGGAGAAACAACAATGATGTGGAAGCCCCTCTGTGGGCTTAATATATTTCATTGGAAACTGTCTGAGGTTTTGTTATTTGAAGCCTCTTGTGAAGAAGCAGCAACAATAGACTCTATTCAAGCTCGACTGAAGTCTGCTCAGAAGCTCAAGTGACTTCTTTATGGTGTTTGTAAATGTCGTTTTATGTGTATTATAGTGTCATATACAGTAAAGTAAATTGTGGGGTATGTGTACTTAATGTTCTAACTTTTTGTGTGGCTATAGAAACATTTAGAATTTATGATAAAGGACTTTTAGAGTATGATAAATATTGCCTTAGTCTGGCCTTGAGGCCTTGGCCAAAGCTTAATGGTTTCAGGCCATGTGGATGCTAATGATCCATAACTCAAGTCTGCTTCAGTCTAACAGGAACTGGCTCTGTTACTGTGGAGTCGGTGCAGAGGCACAGCAGTGGTCGCCATGGCAACAGCGATGACGGACAGATGGACTTTTCTCTGACAGCCATCGACCTGCCGGCTCTGAAGGTCCACCTGTCTGCCGTCATCACCAGCAACAAGGACCGATGGAAGGAGCTGTCTGTACATGGTACACACACACACACTGTGGTTTTTCTATAGCTGTGAGGACACACTGCCATAATGTGTGTCCTTGCCATTACTCTAACTTTATCCATCACAACTATATGCCTACCTCCAGCCCTAACACCTAACCTGAACCTGATTCTAACCTAAACCCTAAAACCAAGTCTAAACTCACAAACAGTCCTTTGAGGGTGTGAGGACCAGACAGCATGTCCTCACAACAATGGTATCAAACTCGGATTTGTCCACACATTCATAGAAAAACACACAAAAGATGTTTGCTTCCTTGTAAAACAGTGAAGGAGGTAAAATACACTGTATTAAACTGTGAGCATGAATTAAGCAGCTTGCGTGCTTTAACTACTAAACCCTTCACACAAATTAGCATATCAAAATACGTATTGTTGAGCCAGTAAGGGAAGAAAGCTACTGCTCCCTGTTTGTTTTTGGGAAATTCACTTATGGGGAAATGACAGATATGATAATAAGAAGGTGAGGCACAGTACCACATTGTAAGATTTCACTGAGGTGTTGGAAGACTGGTTTCCAAAGCTCAGCCAGGGAAGGAGACAACCTGAACATATGAAGGGGTGAGTGTTTGCTTTGGTTCCAGCTAGGATCCACCTCATGTTCAATTCTGACTAGAGTGTGACGTAGCACTAAGAACTGTATAAGTGTATGGTGTGCATGTAGAGAAGAGGAGTAAAGTCCCAGCTATCAGTTGTAATAACTGACATGAGGGAGCAGCTTGTTCATCAGGTGAAAGATCAGAAAACTGACCATGAGCTTTTCAGGGGAGGGTCTAATGTGTCAACACTGATGGTTGCATTTAGCTCAGATCACTGCTGAAAGTACAGCCTGAAAAATATGGCTGCATAGTTGGTGGAATTGTTGTACAAACAAGCAATCCCACAATGTTATTTGAAACATAATTTGTGATCCTGTAGCCTAAATGTTCCTGTGTGTCTACTATGCACAGAGCTGGCTAATAAGGAGCAAGAGGAACAAGAGGGAACAGAGTCCAACATCAACTCAGACACCCAATCACATGCCTCACCCAGCCACAGTGTCCCTGACGGACACACCTCTGGCCGATCACAGGTCTCCGACAGCTCCCCACCTGATGAGACACACGATGATGAGTCACTTGACCACAGTCGTACGGACCACCTGGCCTGGAACGGTACAAACATGACATCACATGCAAACACTTCATATAACAGACCCCTCACTGATCACTGACTGTTCAATTAAGCCACCAGCTTGAAGTTGGCTGTCTGCAGTAAGTGTCATGTAAATGACAAAGCAGGTTTCTGTAGTCGGGAAAGGGGATTAGGGATCATTATAAAGCTGTTTTTCAGAGGTATATTATCCTCTTGGAGAGTGCTAACGTCTCCTCCATGTATATGCATAACCAGGTGTCTAATTGCATGTGTCTGGCAAAACACTGCAGACAGAAAAGTAGAGGGGTGGAGTGGCTGGATAAAAGGGGACATCATCGCATGGAGCATGGATTTGATCCACTTTAAACCAGACATAACATTACAATCCATATAGGATTTTAGTGAGAAGCTGTTAAAATTTACACCATCAACAACTAGAAAAGTCACAGCATAATGTAATTTCTCTTGTTTCGCATACAACTCACATTGTGTGTGTCAAGTATGTAACATTTAACTTGATGCGATAGTGGCCGGAATGTTAGTACTGTATCAGTTTTACCGGGACAAAAATGTATAATTTGCTTGTGTTGCTGCGGATACATTTGCTACAAACAATGTTAGACATCTGTATGCATATCGCTGAAATGTAAACCTCTTTATTTGACATTGTTTCACTGCAATGCCACAGAAAACCACAGGCTCTATGGCCTCTATATTCATTATTACTGCTGCTCTAACTGGCTGCTGCAACTGTCTCCAGCTTTCGTGACCACATATGATCTAGTTTCAGAGACAGGGCAGGAGGAACGAAGAGGAGTGGAGGGAGAAGAGGAGGGGACTCTGCTGGAGTTTCACTTCACCTTTAATGGTTGAAAATTCGAGGGAGTTAATGCAGCTTTAAATTCAGACAGGTCTTGCTGTGAAAAGGAACTCGGCTACCTCGCTTTCTCTCACTGATCTGTCAGTCTGCTCCACAACAGACACAGCAAAACAAAACAAACAAAAAAGACCCAGGAAGCAGTGTCTTCTATCACAATAGGGTTTAAATCTGAGAGTACTGCTGTTTGTCTATGAGGGCAGGAGGAATATTCACAAACTGAAACCATTTGACTGATTTTAACTGGTCTTTTAGCAGTTTCATACAGATGGTAGATGCAGGATCCTGGATTAAATAGGTTTCAGTACTTTTGTAGATAGTAGCAGTAATATTTCAAATTAAGCTGATATGTTATTTCTCCTGTGAAATCTTATTTTCTGTTGCTTGGTTTTGGCATTTTCCTCATTCATCATCCAAAGCAGCACAAACTCAGTGTAACCCTGCTGCAATGTGGAGGCGGCAGAGAACCATCTCACAAAACTCGGATGTAGCAGCTACATGTTTATGTCCGCTAACATTTTTTAACCCTACATTCTCATTGAGCTGACTTGTTACTGTGGTAACTGTTGCAGGGGCAGGGTCACTGGAGGAGGAGGAGGAGGTTGGTGATGATGAAGTGCCTGAAAACGCCTGATGATGCGCCGTAGTGAACTCACCACTGTATCTGTCGGTGGCAGATCACCGTGGCAACAGACGGCGCGGTGCAGTGGCAACGAGAGTACAGATTCTTCTGTTTAGACACAGCAGCTGACTCAGTGGCCCCTCAGTGGCCCCCAAAGGGCTGCCAGACCTTATGTTTACAACTTGTCATGAAACTATCACATTCAAAGACACAGAATTCATCAGATCACAGCCTCTTAGCAGCTTCATGGTCCAGTCACGCCGGTGAACGTGTTTGTGATAATAGTAATGACTCAGAGCGTTGTCAGTGAAATAGGTGGAAACATTTTAAATAAAAATAAAACAGTGGAAAAGCAAAGTGCATACAGTGGTTGAAAATGTCCTCTTTATGGCTAAATCAGGCTAAATGTTCATTATGTGGTGGAATGAGGCCTGGAGCTGTTAAGAAGCAGATGTGGAGATTTGGTGAGAGTGACAGGTGTGTTACATCTGTAAAGGCTGGTTTCTACTTTGACCTTTTTCCTGGGTTCAGTTTATCAAGCGTGTTGTGCTTCTGGTCGCATCCCAGACAATGGTATCTTCTTTCATGTTAGAGCTGTTTTAGCGATGGATGGTGGATGGATGGCCACCACTTTAACACAGACTGAAATGTTGCAACATTACAATATAAAAACTTCTGGATGGATTGCCAAGAAATTTTGTGCAAACGTTCATGGTTCCCAGTGGATGCGCTGTACTGACCTTGCTGATCCCCAGACTATACATCTTAGTACCAAAATTCAAGGTTCCTAAACAAAGAATGAATTCTCTAATATTTCCTCTAGTGCTACTATGAGGCTGACATTTAGAACTCTCACTAAAATGTCTCAACTACAGTGGACAGCCAGCCATGAAATTGGGTTCATCCATACTGTTCCTGCAGTAAGAAAACCTCGTGCAAGGTCCCACTGACTCCAGCCTGGGTACAGAGACTTTCTCAGCAGTATGCCATGTGACTCGCTGCATATATTTATATAAGGAAGGTAGTTTAAAAATAAAAAAAAACTAATATTGTAATGAACGCCATTTCCCACAAGGCAGGCTAATGCTAGCAGCAGTGTCAGTAGAAAGAAAAGAACTGAAACACCCATAGTTCTGAACATCTGCGCGTTACTGCAACATGGTTAGCCCTAGTGCTAACCTTGTAGTCATACCAGAACTGGCTTAATTAGCTTCTTTTGTTGTGTTACACAGTTGTGCCAGTTTGTTACCAAGTGAAGCCACATACAAACATTGCATAGCTTCTATAAAATTAACTGATAATTTAATTTTGTTAGTGTTTGTATTATTTTGATTTGACAGCCACTGGTGCATTTGCAGCCATTTTAACATCAGTTTGTTGACATGTCTGTAGTTATTTTCACCAAATGGGAGGCACCGTTGTCAGAAACTCCTGATGTTGCCTACTGAGACCCACCTGGACAGTTTTCCTGTTTTACTGCTCATAATTACAGTTTAAACGATTTGATATTAACGTGGCATAGATTCTAGGGGTGGCAGTGAGTTCACTTGTCTGTAATAACAGGAGGAAAGAGATGACTGAATGCTGTAAAAATACCTGTGCTGCAGCACTTGTAGTTTTTTTCTTCCATGGGAGTTGTAGTTTTGAATTTTCAATAACTCCTGTGATGGAATCCATGAAGGGACTGCTGAGCTTTCCGTTGGGAATTCAGTCAAATGACTACAGTTATTATGGCAAGCTGATAAATGAGAAAAAATAGCTACAACTACAAGACACACAGGTCATAAAACCACTTCAAAGATTCAGAAAATGACCCTAAAGGCAACAAAATATACAAAACAACAGGAAACAACACAAAATGTCTACAAAATAACTAAAATAGAGTGGAAACAAGTAGAAATTGGTGTTAAATGACTAAGTAAAAATTCATACCAATTGCTAAAAACAGATACAAAGCTTCTACAAAGGGACACAAAACAACCACAGAAAGTATGTGGTTGCTTCATTTCCTCCTAGAAATGTAGGCAAGGTGGGGGCCTTTCACATGTCTGTGCCCAGGGGCCAGTTGTCTCATAATCTGTCTATTAACCCCAGGATGTCATGACTTTTTAATGACTGTGGAATAAAAAAAATGCATCAATCCTATTATTCTTCTTTTGGTCTCAGCCAAATATATGAAAACATATAGTTTTCTCTTCCCATAAAAATATTTTAATGACCTGGCTGTAAATCAGTGGCGTATGCTTAAATGTATCCAATCAAATGTGATTTAGGGTGAGCTTATCGTCTGGAAGGATGCAAGTGCTGGGAAAAACTGTTTACATTGCCAAAGAATGTGAATGTGACAAACGTGTTCATTTGTCCCTCATCCTTCCTTCTGGGTGAAGGAAGGAACTAAATCCTGCCCACAGGTTGTTTCCACCAGAAACATGTGACACTGTGACTTTACACAAAAGAACAAGGTTGTATCAAATCTGGAGTGAAGTGTCATGTCAGACTGACTCTGCCTGCGCGATCCTGCGTCTGATGTGATGTCACAGGGTGGGCGTGGCCAGAGGTCCCATGTTTAACAGTGTGAACGCAGTAGTGACACACTAGAGTTTACATGTGAACACTTTAAAGGACTTTTTTTTACAACATGGATCATCGTGTACTTTTTGCCAACACACCTACAGTATACTGTATTTTAGCGTAACATTTTATTCTGCATCTTTGTAGAAACTGTGGACACGAGCATTCGGGTGAAACACATGAAGGAAGTGTGACCATGTTCCTGTTTTCTGCTATAAAACCATGTTACTGTCACTTCTCCTAACTGAATAAACAACAGCGCCCTCCATATTGTCACCATGGTGACTGGGCCAACAAAAAACAGTTTCCAGTTTCTATAGCAACGGCCAAAGAGCTGAAGGATGGCACTAACATGGCCGCCAGTGAAAATTTTAGATCTTCTGAGCACTGTGTTTGGTAATGCAATGTGTGCTGTTGTCGTTGTGTGCTCTTTGGCTCTGTGTGTGTGTGTGGAAGATATAGAGTGTGTGTGTGTGCAATGTGCACTGTACAGCTGTTTCCTGTATTATAGTATTAAACAGAACTGCAGTCGCCTCCTGTTGTCATTTCATTTGTCTTGTTTCTTATTGCATGAGAGGTCAAAGGTCACACGGTCCATTCAAGTTTGATATGTGCCTTCGAGTCTCAGAACAGTGGTTAAAGGAGTGTTCAGCATTTTGGAAAATTTGCATCTTTGAAACTGGCTTTAAGATTTTTTAAGCTGCCACCTTATGCTCTGTCAAGCTGTGATTATGCTATATTTTTGAAACGTCATACACCAAATGATCATGATAATGGATATAGTCTTTCGTTGCAGCCTTGGACTCAGTTTTGACATAGCACAGGTGTGACCAGTAACATTAACTACAGCTGAATGACAGCTTTACATTTTTCTTTAATTCCCATTAGTGTTTCTTCTGCTGTATGGCTTTCCGCAGCTGGAAATGATCATATTGCTTGAGAATGCACAGCTGATGTGTGAGAGGCAGAACATTCCCTCTGGAATGAATGGCCAACAAATGAGAAAGCTATAGTAAATTTAAAATGAAAACAGGTAACGGTCTGAAAGACTGTCAGATTTATAAAATACGATCAAAGGCTCATTCAATCATCAGGCTGAAAGTTGACTCAGGTTGTTGCAACTCATTTAGCTTCAGTAGACAAACATCTTTATTTGGCCTTACTTTGTTCACACTGTGATTTAATGGCTTGAGCAGAATTTGAAAAGTCTTTTGTCAACGGGGACTCCATCCATCATCTATTATTCATGAGTAGGGTCGCAGGGACACTTAGAGACAAACAGCCACACACACTCACACTCACGGGCAATTTAGACTCACCAATCAACCTAAGCTGCATGTCTTTGGACTGTGGGAGGAAGCCGGAGCACCCGGAGAGGACCCACGCAGGCACAGGGAGAACATGAAAGAAAGTATTTTACAGCAGAGAGGTGATGAGGTCAAATGAAACTTCATCAAGAGAAACCCAAAACCTGTAAACAAGTCATGGCTGCTGGTGTATGCTACTGGTTTGGAATCAGCACTAACTGGAGCTACATATCAGGAAACCCACCACTAGAGGGCACCATCCACCCTCCTATCAATGTTATGCTCAGTAGATATTGGGAAGCTGGGAGTGATTTTAAAAATCCTATTTAATTATTTTTTAAAGGCTACTATGTAGCTATAATGTTACAGTATTTTAAGGAACATTTTTGGCTTGTGCCTTTATTTTTACAGTTTTAGCACTTTGGACCATCCTCAACTCTGTGCTCCTCTGATGTTTACTGTAGCGCCATTATCAGCTCAAAAATTAAATTTGTCTGATTTGTTGGTTGGTTTATGACCAGATACTTGCAGAACTGATGATAATTCCATGTGTGGTTAGCGCTAGTTATCAAATATTTGCATGCAGACAGTGAACATGACAAGTTTATACCATGTAAACATCAGTGTGATAACATTAACACCCCTTGAACATGTTAGCCGAGGCTAGTACTTAGCTCAGAGCAGCACTGTGCAGCCTTGTATAGCTGCTAGCATGAATGTAGACCTGTAGACTTGTTCCTGAAAAGGTAGAGCTCTTCTGGAAATGTTTTACTTTTTTCTGCTTGTGAAAGATATTTTATCCTGAAAGTGAACTTGTTTAGTTTATTGTTGTGGAGACTAGAGGCCAGTGCAGCTTCTTTGTGTTATATGCCTTAAACCATCACTGCCTGCCAAGTTAATTAGGAACAAATGCACCATCTAATCAAATTCAATAGGACAGCTCTGCAGCACTGTCGACCTTTGTGAAGCTTGTTTATGTTCAGGGTTTGATGAGACCGTGGAGGAGGAGTAAATTAAACCCCATGGTCATTTTTCAGCTGTAATGAAAGGTGCTGATGTATTGGATATTGAGAGGTGTTGGCTGTCTCTGCTCTTTCTCTCTCCCGAAATAATAATCAGATTCCTCACAGTCATAAACCAACTGTTATACCCCTGAAATCAGGGCACCAATCCTCAGTTATATTTAAAGTCATTTATTACAGTGCTGCTGTATGTGGACACGCAGAAATGAGGGAGAGGAGGAAACTACCTGCCAATGTAGTGAACAGCTCATGATCAATATGATAGGAAAAGGAGTTTTAATGAAAAAGATGGCGGGTCACAGGCTGGTCATTTATCTGTTTGTGAATGAAGCGCCTGTCTCAATGTGTCTGCTCTGGATTTGGGCTGAAGGCGTGACTAATGCCATCAAACAGAGAGGAAGAAGAGGCCTGGCCACACTGAGGATCATAATAATTGGATTGTGAACACAGTCATTTAGTTTGCTGGATGAATGGGAAGAGTATTAACTGTGTTTGTTCCATCAACCAAACTTAATCTCTATTGCTGGTGAACAAAAGGTGCAGCTGCACAGAAACGACACCTATCAGTAGGGAGACAAGGCTCCCTCCAAGGTTGAAGCTGATCTTGTAGAAAACTCATAGTTTTTTTTTTTGCACAGAAACACACATTAGTATGAAAAACCTTGTCTTAATTAGAATACTAAACCTTTATCCTTTCCTTTATTCAACCAGGTCAAGTTTGAATGAAGTTAAAGAGAGCCTTGGTTCAAGAGGTTACATGACACAGTCTTACAACAACAGATACACACTACACTCTCATACCTGTGTTTTATGAAGGGTTATTTCCTGGAGAGGTGCAGCAACGTCCCACAGTTTGACATTTTTTCACTTAAACCAAACAACATATAATGTAGTGAGCTATAGAGGTGCTGACAGAGCCAGGTAAACTGATGCTAACGGTCCACGTGACTATGTTGGCTTGTGTTTATGCATGTGTCAGTGTGCACAGCATGCAGGCAGAAATGCATATGTGCATGCATGAGAACACTTGAACTCTAATTTCTTCTGAGACTTTCACCTGTGAGCTGAATGTTAATGCTTGGCTGCTGTATGTTGCTGAGCTCCTAGACGTATGTCATCTCCACAGTTCCCTTCTGAGCAGAGATTGAGGTGCTTCAGTGGGAGCAGTGGGCTGTAAGGACGCTGCGATGGACACAAATGATAACTTGAAGTGCTTCGTTCCCTGGCAGATTGAGATTTTCTGATGGGGATAGATGAGAGCATATCTTCATGACAGAATGGCCTCTGTGACATTATGGTGCCACTAACTCCTCTGTTTTACCAATACAGTGGATGCTCTCATTAGTTTCCTCTTTCATCAAATATTTATTATCACCTCACATGAGATGAAGAGAAATGGAGCTGTAAGGAAAGGAGACTGAATTTGTAATTTAGCTTGTGTAAGCCTGTGCAGTAAGTTGGACTGCACAGTTATAATGGAAATAGGAATCAGCTCCCCGGAGTGTGGAGCCCATCCTTCATAGCAATAATCTGGCTGTTTCCTCTGTACGGCTCAGGAGGACACGATGAGATATGGAGTCTCTCATACGGCTCAGGAGGACACGATGAGATATCGATGAGTCTCTCGGTCCTCAGATGTCACACCTGCACACACCGAATATAATTAGATTTTTTTCTTTTAACATTTTATTTTGTACTGAGACTGTAGAGAAGGCCTAGTGCAAATCATTATTTCTTCCAAATATGTATATTGTGGTGCATTAAAAGCAAATTAAAACACAAACATTTATATGCTCTTAATCTTGGGTTGCGTCAATCAAAATGCCTCTGATTAATGATTATGCTTACTGAAAGAAAAGTAGAGCGCTGTTCTGAATTCAACCTAGCACATCGCCGTAACCCCTATAGTCTAATGTTCTGTCTTTGTTTCTGAACTGTGTTTATCTCCTCTGATGCTGTTGTTCATATGGCTCCCTACAGTGACCGGTCAGACACACAAAACATTATTCACACACAGATTTTAAATGCTAGTGAGTGAGGACCGCAAAGTTTCCATAATACCAAAACTGAATTTTGAGGTAATATATATATATATAAATTGGGGCGGCACAGCAGGGCAGTGGTTAGCACTATTGCCTCAGAGCAAGAAGGTTTGGAGTTTGAGCCCCAGCCAACCCGGTGCCTTTCTGTGTTGAGTCGGCTTCCTCTCACAGTCCAAAGACAAGCAGTTTAGGTTGACTGGTGACTCTAAATTGCCTGTAGGAGTGAGTGAGTGAGATTGTGTGGTTGTTTGTCTACATATCAGTCCTGTGATAGACTGGCAACTTGTCCAGGGTGGACCCTGCCTCTTGCCCAATGTCAGCTGGGATTGGCTCCAGCCCCCCATGACCCTATTCAGGAATAACTGGTATAGATAATGGACGAATATATAAAATAATGCACAAAACATTTAAACTATTTCTGTTTATGGAAAGGTGCAGAAATAAGTATAAGGATAATCACCTTTATGGGCCAAGTATGTTATACACAAGGAATTTGTTTCCAGTACAGAACTGAGGCAGCCATCTGCGTCGCCAACTCAACCGATGGCTCTAACCATTGGGGGCACCTTTCTATGGGCAGCTCTTGTTAATGCCACCGCTGAAAGATGATAACCTGGATGGTAAAGCTGCTTCTCCAGGTGGAGCTTTGGTTGTAAGCAGCTGCTGTTTTCATTCTACACCAACAACTGCATCTCGAAGGACCCCTCTGTCAAGCTCCTAAAGTTTGCACATGACACAACGGTCATTGGTCTCATCCGAGACAGTGACGAGTCAGCCTACTGACGAGTCAGACTACAGAGGGGAGGTTGAGCAGCTGGTCCTGTGGTGTAGCCGCAACAACCTGGAGCTGAACATGCTTAAAACAGTGGAGATGACAGTGGACTTCAGGAAGAACCCCCCACCTTACCCCACTCACCATACTTAGCAGCACTGTATCAGCAGTAAGGTCCTACAAGTTCCTGGGCTCCACTATCTCCCAGGACCTGAAGTGGATGTCCAACATCAGGACCATCATCAAGAAGGCACAGCAGAGGATGTACTTCCTGCGCCAGCTCAGGAAGTTTGACCTGCCCCAAGAGCTGCTGATACAGTTCTACAGAGGAATCATTGAGTCTGTTCTCTGCACCTCCATCACTGTCTGGTTTGGCTCAGCAACCAAACAGGACAAGTACAGACTTCAGCGGACAGTCAGGACTGCAGAAAAGGTCATTGGTTTGAGCCTGCTCTCCATGGAGGACCTGTACACCTCATGGGTCAAAAGGATGGCGGAGAGGATCACTGCAGATCACTCACACCCTGGACACAATCTGTTTGAACTCCTCCCCTCTGGACGACATTCCAAGTCACTGTGCACTAAGTCAAGACAACCAGGCACAGGGACAGTTTCTTCCCCCAGGCCATCACTCTGATGAACACTTAACCAACAGTATTACTGGTCAATAACCCTCAGTGCAACACCTGTAAATATACATTGTACAGATTATACCCAGATAGCAAACTTTGTGAGGACCAGATCCGGCCCAGACTCGCAACTGTCTTATGGCTTACATTCGGTTTGGAATGACAGTCCTTGACCGGCCCACATCTGACAGCTAGATAGCAAACTTGTCCTAGGCAACATCAGCACATGGTGCACCTGTCTTACAGCTCATATGATTTGGAATGATGGCCATCTAAATTTGGATTTATCACTCTTCTGACTCAGTTAATCATTACCTTTAGAAACATATGTATATTAAGCAAAAAACAACAAAAAAAAACAAACAACAAAATTCCATTATTTGTTAAATGATTTATTACTTAAGGGCAGCATGGTGGCACAGTGGGTAGCGCCGTTGCCTCACAGCGACAATGTTCAGGGTTCGTGACCTTCCGGTGCGGAGTTTGCATGTTCTCCCTGTGCTTGTGTGGGTTCTCTCCAGGTACTCCGGCTTCCTGCCACTGTCCAAAGACATGCAGCTGAGGTTGATTGGTGTCTCTAAATGGCCCGTAGGAGTGCTTGTGTGTGTGTGGTTGCTCATCTCCCTGCAATGGACCAGCTCCCTGTCCAGGGTGTACCCCGGCTGGGATTGCCCCCCCCTGTTTGGGAACAAGAGATATAGAAAATGAGATGATTTATTACTTACAGTACTTCCACATTGTTTTTTCCCAGTTCACAGGATTTTGCTTTAATCCACAAACAGCAATTAACAGCATTATATCTATCAAAATTGCAAATAATATTTTTTCCAAAGGTTTGCATTTAAAGATGAAATTTAAAATTTTTTATGAACAGCAATAATGTATAAACCTCTTGGACAGACACTAACAGTTGTGGTATATTTAAAACAATGAATAGTTCAGCCAACAAGACTTCATGTGCCTGTGTATGAGTAAAAATATGAAGGTGATGAAGTAGAAAAGTCATTGCGATACCGTCCTATTTAAGTATTAATTTTATGATGGCATTGTTATGGTTACATCCCCCTCACCAGGGGGTGAGGGAGAACTGAGGTAGGACTCAAGATGCAGACCCAGGTGCTAGTGGAAAAAAGAAAGAAAGAAAGCCTAGGGTGACCCCTAAGTGCCAGGCGGGGGAGCATAGAGGCCGACCAAGGCGCCGGACAGTGGCCTGCACTGCGAGGGTTGGAGCTGCAGCGATTGCCAGGGAGCTGGCTGGTGTCGACCCTTCCTCCTGTTCCATCCCCCTCCGGGACCACCGCATACCAGCAAAGGGTGAGGAGGCAAAACTGGTGGAAACTGGAGCAGGCTTGGGGACTGGAGACAGGAAAAAGGCGCCCAGCCACATGGAGAGAAAAATAGTCTGAGGCGGTGAGGGTTTGGGAGCTGCCTCAGGAAGAAAAGAAAAGGGGGAAACATTTGTGCTTTTAGCTGCCGGTTAGTCTTCTGTTTGTCTAAGGTAAGTTGCTGAAGTCTGTGACTGGGGCTGTTTCAGTCTGTAGCTGACAAATAGGGATGAGGGATGACTAGCACCTGAGCTTGCTAAGTCCATGTTTGGCTGTAGCATTCTGTTATGTTATGTCCCCCTCACCCCCTGGTGAGGGAGAACTGAGGTAGGACTCAAGATGCAGATGGAAAAAAGGTAGTTTAATGGTGAACACAAACTAATTGAGTCAATATATTGTACAAAAACAGGGTAGGGTAGTGATGGCTGTGAAGACCAGGATGAACAGGTGAGTAGACTGAATAATGATAGGAACCAGGAGAGTTGGAGGACCGGGACGGACAGATGAAAAGGCAGTAACCAGATGGATAAGCTATGCCATTATGGAAGCAGAGTAGTATATGGAAAAGAAAACAAGAATTCAACAGCACACGGACCGTCAGTGGTGACAATCAAATTGCGTTAATGACTGCATACACGCATTTACTTACAAGGAGTACATGTAAGCGTCAAAGTATTTACTTAATTATCTAATGCTCCGGCCACGACAGAGCGTCAACCCGAGGTATAAATAAAGAAACAGGTAATCATCGGAATGCGCCTCAGCTGTGCACTACAACCGAGTCACTGATTACCAAATGCGACACAGCTGAGGCGCTGATCCCGCTGGAACAAGAGAAAAAAACAGGAGGAAGAGAGGCAGGTCGCGCCGAACGGACCTGACAGGTATAGATAAAATACATCAAATTTGGTGATTGTATGCAGCAACACCAGTTCGACCCTCACGAGCTTTCCTCCCTTCATTGTGGTCAGAGGCAAGATGCAACCACCTGTTTAGGCAATTTATAAATTAACATTAACACACTGATACAAAGTGTGCCCTAAAATACTATGTGTGAATATGAAAGAGTTTGGGGTGGGACACTGAAATAGTACCAACCATTTTATGGCAGCCTCAACCTCCATGTCTCCATGATGTGCTAGTCAGTGTTATGGTTAGTCCCCCTCACCAGGAGGATGAGGGAGAGCTGAGGTAGGACTCAAGACTGCTGACCCAGGTGCTAGTAAAAAAAAAGGTGGTTTAATGGGGGCTTCACAAAAAAGGAACAGAGTCAATGAATACATACAACCAGGGCTGGGCAAAGACGGCTGAGGAGACCAGGACGACTAGGGGAGTAGACAGGCTAACGACAGGAACCAGGAGAGTAGGAGGATGAGGACGGACAGATGATAGACTAACTAAGAGGGCTAGCGAACGAAAAAAAAAAATCCACAGCACAGGAACTGTCAGTGTGGACATCTAGAGACATATTAAACACAAAAAGAAAAAAACAAGTAACCAATGTACAAAATGAGATCCACAGCATAGGACCTGTCAGTGTGGAAATCACAATACCACGACACATACCACGAATAACGGTATATCCACAGGTATGTCGGTATAAGTTCTGTTAATGCTCCAGCCACGACGGAGCGTCTGCCAGAGGTTAAAATAAGGTAGGGAAGTCATTACAGTAACGCACCTCAGCTGTGCGTGACAACCCACTAGTCACTAATTACAGGAAGCGACACAGCTGAGGTGCTGATCCCACAAAAAGGAAAGAGCAGGAGAGAGAAAGGCAGAAGAGAGGCAGGTTGTGCCGGACAGTTAGTCTGTTTTGTCTTACTGCACCTTTAAGTAAAACATTTCATATTAAATGTGCTATAAAATCATTTTCTTGAATTCTCTAATAGCCAAAAAGCAAACACCCACACATATACAAACTACATTAACTTACTTGTTATAACATCCTGGAACACCATTCGGTGGAATGCAGCCTTCCCATTGATTCCTCTCCAATTGATTTTAACTGCAAGGGGATTTGTCATGACAGGGCTCATCCTCCAAACATGTTGATATCCATCCATTCCATCCATTTTCCTCCGCCGAGAGACATAGTCCCCCCAGCGTGTCCTGGGTCTTCCCCGGGGCCTTCTCCCGGTGGGACATGCCCGGAACACCTTCCTAGGAAGGAGCCCAGGAGGCATCCGAAACAGATGCCCGAGTCACCTCAGCTGGCTCCTCTCAATGTGGAGGAGCAGTGGTTTTACTCTGAGCTCCTCCCGAGTGACCAAGCTCCTCACCCTATCTCTAAGGGTGCACCCAGCCACCCTGTGGAGGAAGCTCATTTTTGCTGCCTGTATCCGGGATCTTGCCCTTTCGGTCATGGCCCAAAGCTCATGACCATAGGTGAGAGTCGGAACATAGATCAACCAGTAAATCGAGAGCTTCGCCTTACAGCTCAGCTCCTTCTTCACCACGACGGACCGGTACATCGACCGCATTACTGCATAAGCTGCACCGATCCGCCTGTCAATCTCCCGTTCCATCCTTCCCTCACTCGTGAACAAGACCCCAAGATACTTGAACTCCTCCCCCACAGGCAGGAACTCTCCACCAACCTGAAGGGAACAAACCACCCTTTTCCGACTGAGAACCATGGCCTCGGATTGGAGGTGCTGATTCTCATCCCAGCTGCTTCACACTCTGCTGCAAACCACCCCAGTGCACGCTGGAGGTCCTGGTTTGATGGGGCCAACAGGACAACGTCGTCTGCAAAAAGCAGAGATGAGATCCTGTGGTCCCCAAACCGGACTCC
>NW_018128191.1:286127-295566 GCF_001952655.1 Monopterus albus | reverse complement strand
GCCTCATGGAACTCTTCCCAGACCCGAGTTTTTGCCTCCGCAACCACCCGGGCTGCGGCCTGCTTGGCCTCCGAAAGGACTCCTTCTTCAGCTTAACGGCATCCTTTACTTCCGGTGTCCACCACCGGGTTTGGGGATTGCCACCATGACAGGCCACAGCTCCGAACGGCCGCATCAACAATGGAGGTGGAGAATATGGTCCACTTGGACTCAGTGTCTCCAACCTCCCCCGGGATCTGGTCAAAGCTCTGCCGGAGGTGGGAGTTGAAGATCTCTCTGACAGGGGATTCTGCTAAACGTTCCCAACAGACCCTCACAATATGTTTGGGGATCTGCCGAGTCTGTCCAGCTTCCTCCCCTGCCATTGGATCCAGCTCACCGCCAGGTGATGGTGATCAGTTGACAGCTCTGCCCCTCTCTTCACCCGAGTGTCCAAGACATACAGCCGGAGGTCAGATGAAACAACCACAAAGTCGATCATCGACCTCCGGCCTAGGGTGTCCTGGTGCCATGTGCACTGATGGACACCCTTATGGACATGTTGATATGGCAAGAACAAAAAAAAAAAAAACGTACACGTGTATGCAGGAGAAAAAAAATGCTTATAACGAGTTTGTCAATGGCAATATAATACTAATTAAACTGGTTGAACTAAGATTATCCCCACCTTTCAAAGCTGCTTTTTCGTAAAAAAAAAAATCAGTCTTTAAAAACTCAATTAAATCTAGCTTGCAAGCTAGCTAGCTACCTAGCTCTAATGCTGAAGGTTTTTAATCATCAAAATGCACTGAGCACATCAAAATACACCACTATATTATACTTAAATACAACAATGTACTTTCAAGTTATCATGAGAAAATTTGCCCAGTCTTATAGAAATTGCAGCTGCAGCATGTGCTCCGTTTAAGTTAATTCCACCGCTCCTCGTGCGTCACTCTGCTTTCTCACTTTCTCTCATTGCAGGCAAAGAACATGCACGTGCCGGAGGTGCGCAGCAAAGTGGCAAAGTTTATGTGTCACAACACTGCCACGGCCGACCGCTACTACGCCCTCCACATGGACGTAGAGCAGTCACGTGCAATGAGGCGCCACTTTGAGGAGGCCTCCACTCTGCACCGCAAAACCAGCCAGTGAGGCACTATCTATGTGCCACCAATATGACTAGACCTTTTTTGTTTTTCTTGTTCTGTTTGTATATGTTCTACAAATAAAACAATTAAAACATTAGCACATTGTTACATTAATAAATAATAGAGATATAGCCTACTGTAATTGCTACAATAATAATACTAAGAAGAAAATCAATTGTTTTCATTTTCAATCTGCATATAGCAGGATTAGAATCTATTTAAGGCATTGTCATCTCCAAAAGGTCAAGATGAAAGGGGCGTGTTCCAGTTAGTCAGGAAATCAGAATCAATTGTAATCAGCCAAAACTGGCCCAGATTACATGTGCCGCATGTCAGCCAGAATTTGTTGCCATGCTTGGCTCGGGTATGGCCCATAATCATTTGCCGAATTCAGCATTTAGTCAGATGTAACGCATCTCAGCTGGATTCGGCTTCGTGCTTGCTATCCAGGTACACATTCGTACAGGTCTCTAGTTTTCAGTACTCTATTTTTATTCCTATTTATCTCATTTCAGTGAGCATTTCTTTGCCTGTCTGCATTGTTTACTGCCTGTTTATACTGCTTATTTTGTTATATTACACAGCCTTATGCTGGTTTACTTGCCCCTTGCATGGGGATATGTACAGTACATACACATTGAAAGCCGATGTACCAGAGTCAAATTCCTCATGTGTCCGACACACCTGGCTCATGAAGCTGATTCTGATTCTTATTCTGATTCTGAGATTAATCCAAGAAGTAAAGCCACAGCACATGTGAATTAATGATGCATGCAGCAAAAAAATAAAAATAAAAAAATCAGTCAATCAAGTCAAATGTCATCTGTGAGAAAGCTGTGTTAGGCTGTGATCAAACATTCAATTTGCTTAATTCAAGATATGAGTGTTTGATTTCTGTGAAGCCAGATATCCATGTGTTTACACCGCCTCCTTCCAGCAGCAGTGTGTGAGAGCTGAGGGGTTGCTACTTAAATGTTGGATGTTTTCTGCAGATTCCTTCTGATGCAGACTCTCCAGCTGCATTCACTGCTGTGATGAGAAGTTGTTCAGTCAAAGTTTCTCCTCACAGAAATCCTCATTTTGATCCACAATATTTAATGACAGTCTGCCTGCCCCACAGCTGCACTAGTTATCCCTCTGCAAGTTTAGAAACAGTGTGAGTTTACATTGTAGTATCCTAAAGTCAGCTCACATCACTCACAGAATAGTGATTCTGTCTGTCCCAATCTGTCCAATCCATCAGCCAGAAGCAGGTCGTCATCCGGAGCTGGGACATTCTCAGGACGAGGTTGTGAGCTTGTTCTTCTGATTAGGGGCTTCAGCAGATTGATCCTTGAGTTTGCTGCTGATGACAGGTGATTAAAACATGGACACACATTCTACAGTTATATTCTCACCTTTCTGGGAATAGGTTCAAAACTCTCAGCTTATCATAGCAGATCCTTCACCATGTTGCATGTTATTTACATTCTTAAGGCCTGAAAACTGCTCTGACAGCTGAGACACACTCAACCACAGATGGCGTGTGGACAATCAAAGTCAAGAAGATTCATGCACTCAAATCACAGAGGTGTGGAGACATACACAGATGTTTCAGCTGTGTGCGACAGTGCTTAAGTTTCATGGCTGAGTCCTGTGAACTTTTCAGTCAGCTGATCGCCATCGGGTGAACCGGGCGACTACCTGGAAACAGAGGTGTTCACAGATCTGACTGTCTGGAAACATCACCAGGCTCCTCATAACATTCAGCTTCATGAGTTTATGTTGTCAAGTTAAGAATTTGAAGAAAACTTGGTTTGACTCTGTGCTGGCAATGCTGCTGAGGAGGTGGATGTGAGTCTCGTCAGAAGATTCAGCTCGAGCCGGAGGGAAACCCAGTGATTGTAATCTGTTGATAGCTGCTCAGAGGCTGGTGTTCGTTCCTTTGTTTGGCTGCTTCCAGCATTTCTTTCAGAGGATCTGCTGCAGACTGGAGCCTGACTCATGCTTTATTCTGCTTAAACAGGCTAAACTGCTGTACACAGTGTGTTTGTACCCTCTCTGTTACAGAATGTCTTCCATCCAACTTTAAATGATGACACTGGAGGTATTTTATCTTTTTATTTTTATCAGAAATTCCTCTGAGGAAGCCAACAATGAATCTGTCCTGCCAGCAACTGTGGACACAGCCACATGTAGTTTATCAGAGGATGTGTGTGTGTTAGCTGAGTAGATCACTGGGTTTCAGAATGTGGGGGTTCTGCACATTTTTAAGACAGATCACAGAGAAAGATTCATAACACTTCCTACGCAAATGATCTGTCCTCTGTTCTAGAAATGATGTTGATATACTTAGATTTGGTTTGCAGTTGGTTTGAGTGGTGCCATGTTTAGTGCATTTTTTTAAGCATAAGCATAAACTTTATTGCCAAATTTGATCAAAAATACAAGGAATTTTAACAGTTAAAGCAACGTATATGTATATATGTGATTAAAGCTCATGCAGTTGTTCACAGCTCCACTCCTGCTTGTTTTAATGCCAGACTTCCCTTTTCAAACCCAGTGAAATGAGATTTTACTCATGTTTACAGTTGACATGCCAGGATCCCATAAGCCATAAATAGTTCTCCCTCCACAGTAAGGTCCTGTGCATGTGGCTGTTAAAACACTGTCACAACTAGTTTTGCATAAAACGTTAACGAGCTGCAGTGTTTTGCTTAAACAAACGTCCTGCAGTGCAAACTCACTGATGTCTGTGTTTAGGACTTTCAAGACTTTTACATGAGTTTATCAACTTTACAAGGTGCTGATATGTCGACTGACAGCTGAGTTCTGGTCAAAAAGAAAAAACAATTAAGCAAACAAATAAACAATAAACAAAGTGTTGCTTTATAGTGCACAAACATTATCAGTAAAACGTAGCTACTGTGAGTATGAAAAGTAAAAGTACTTGTTATGGACACTGTCAGAGTGGTTTATTAATCTATGATATTATTATTAAGTATCATTTTTACGTTGTAGCCTATTGAACGTCTGAGTGGAGCTAATGTAGACCTTTAATTAATACTTTATACTGTCGAGTAAACTACAACAATATATTAAATGTCGGTTAAAAGTACTGGAGTAAAAGTACTGGAGTAAAAGCATAAAGTACTGTAAAATGTAAATACTCCAAGTACAGACGTGTGCATGTGCTGCTGTGTGCGAGCTGTCGCCCCAAAACATCCTCAAAATGTGTTCCTGATGATAAAATGAGTTCCACTCTTCATCCACCTCTGAATGTAGAGACACCACGTCCTTATGGAAATGTCCCGGCGAGGCCCCTCCCTGTCCGGGTGACATCAGCCGGAGCTCGGCTGCTCCTCCAGGAGGACGCGGTGAATCCGCGCACACATCCAGCAGCTGCAACAGGGGAGGGAGCTCCACGGAAACTGCGCCTGCTCGGCTCTTATCGCTCTTTTCATGGGACAAAACAAGACGTGTTCTCCCCTAGGTAAGCTGCCGTGTTCCTCTCGCCTCCAGCTTCCGCTGTGCGTCTTTTTCCACCCTAAACGTTGACTCGTTGCCGCTGAGAAAAGGTCGAGGCGCTCCACCTGGAGCCTGCAACTTTTCACTTTGTGGCTACAGTGTTACATAATGTGTGGCTTTGTGTCGACACACACTGGCCTGCTTTGGATGTGGACAGTCTTTTACAGACCCCTGTGTATTCGCAGTTACACGACTGAGCTACATTCGCTGCGTGTTGGACCGTTTTAAGTTCGAGAAAACCTTCCTGTGAGTGCTGTACCCAACCGTTTTAGATTAGAAGCTGCTGCTCTTTGCTCCGTCTAAAGTCTTTTAAAGACCCGTTTCGAGCTGAAAACCCCAGTGAAACACATGGGCAGTGCAGTACCCGGTGATCCGGTGAGACGGAGGGCCGGCCGCGGCCAAGGGGCACTGTGGTTGCCACCGGTTGCCATGGCAGTCAATAACACAACTCCACTGATTGCGAATGAGGATTTAACATCGCCATCATCATCTTCATCACCTTCACAGCAGCTACAGGCTGATGAGCTGCGTGCGTGCACGGTCAGCTGAGTGAGTGCGCAGCCAAAACAGATAGGCTGCAAGGAGCAAGTTAAAAGATGATGATGATGCTGTTAAAAAGAAAAACTGTCTGGGGACATGTTGGTACTCTGTATAGGTCGGTTTGAAGTAAAACATGACAAAAGTATGATTCCAGCTTCACAAATGTGAAATGTGTGATCCTTAACAAACACTGGTAAGTTTGACATGTGTCACTGCTTTCTGGCATTTTAGAAACCAGTTCTCTGAAGGGACACATAAGGATCATTAGTTGTGACCCTAATAAAAAACATTTGCATCTCATAATTACTTTAATCATTTTGACTCACATCTCCCAAACAATACAAAATGTGTAGGTTCTCATTCATCACTGGGAGTGAAACTGCATTTTTGTGTCCCTCAGATACTGACAATTTTACTGTTGATCAACTGAGAGTTATAATTCAAGGATGAAAAAATAGCTGAAGATGCATTTTGAACTTTAAACTTGACTGCAAATTAAAATACAAACAATTATTTTGACAAACACAGATGCAAATAAACTATTCAGGCTGAATTAAGGCAGGTTTATTTGTAAAGCTCCAGTTTCTTTATAGCAAAGAAATCCCTGAAACACAACGAGGATAAAATGAAATAATGTAAAGGTACATAAAGTAGGTGAAATATAATTTAACACAAATAACAGACAAGAAATAACCTCTCTCTGTAGCTATAGTGCTTATTATTAAAGTGTTATTTAGAATGAAGAAAGACAAAAAAGCAGCGTATAATGGCAGACCGCGTTGGCCAACAAAAAGCCAGACAATCTGAGAATAGTGATTTGAAGTGTTAACACAAACAGGAGTCTGGCTCCTGTACCACACCGTATCACTTCATAGCTGAGAGTTACCTGGTACCAGGAGGCGTCCTCTTTCAGCCATGTGTTTCTGGGCAGCGCTGGAGAGAAGCTGTGACGTGGGCCGACCCGCTGTTCTGCCGTGCTGCGTGGTGTAGCCTGCTGGCTTGGTTCCACTCTGTGAAGTTCTCACTTTCAAATCATGTTTATTTAAAAATGACTCACACTGATAGTTTTGTTTTCTTCAGTGCTGATAACATGTCACAAAGTAAGCTGAGGTTGTCATGACGTTACTGGAAGCTTTCAGACAATCAGGATGGAAACAGGCCTTTCACCCGAACAAAATCATTTGCAAAAGAAAACAAAGGGAAACGTTGAACGTTAACAACAAGTCTATTGTGAATGTCCACCACAGTTTACAGACCCACTTCCTGCTTCAGGTTTGATCCCTTGTACCTGCTGTGGCTTCACTCACACACTGTTCTTGTGCAGTGAGAGATCACCTCTGAATGAAGTGGCTTTACATGGCCTGGCTAAACCAGACGTTTATTTATAACCTGTGTGATGGTCTGATGGCTTGACTTCCTGCTCTGTTGGAAACTATACTCACAGTAACGATGCTACACTGCTAGCATGCAGCAGTGATCTACAGTTGACAGTGTCAGTCTCTCATCCAGCCTGATGTCTGAAGAACTGTTGCATGGATTGCCATGAGATTTGGTTCAGACATCCATGTTTCCCTCAAGATGAACTGTAATACGTTGTGTGATCCTCTGTCCAGTGCCATCATCTGGGTACCATTGTCATTCATGCAGTACTTTGCTTTATGACCAAATACCCTCCAAACCAATGCCATTCACATCCGCCGACCTCGGCTGTACTTAGTATTTAGCAGCTCCAGAGCCAGAGGTTTCCCTCAGGAGGAGGTAGAGACCAAACCCAGAGCTAACAGGGAGGGAGCTGGGCTGAGGCTCATCAGGGGGACACAGACACACTGCACAGTAACGAGCAGGTTGCTGTGCAAATAAGAAACAGTTTGATTCCAACAGTTCATCTTAAAAGGAGATCACGTTTTTGTTGTATTCACAGCGTTGTATTTCTGCTGCTCCCAAGTGGCTGAGAAAGTCGGGTTCTGCAGTTCAACGACAAGTAAAACAGACATGATGCGGCTTATTGAAGCCATTCTAAGCAGCTGTCTGCACGTTGACATTCACATTGTACTTAAATAATATGAACCATACATTTGGTCCAGCAGTAAAGTTAGTTCCATATGACAAGATGCGAATTCCCAGCAGTCACTTTCTAGTACATTGGACTTGATTTGACACAGACGTTATTTACTCTTAACAGAAGTTTCTTGTTGAATAATGCACCAGCACCATATGTTTGGTTTAGACATGTCTCACTCTGCTTCAGCACTCAGTGAATATCTGTGTTTCCAGAGCAGACGCTGTGGCCATGACTCAGTTAGCATGAAGCCAAACAGTGGGAGGAGGGTGAATGAAATAAATGATAAACCTTAGTTATGTCTGTTCATGTCAAATAAATCTGACCCACTTCATTTAGTGCCTCATTTACATTTTAATGAAAGAGCTGTTAAATGGACAGCACATTTTTCTTGTTTTCATATCTAATTTAAATAATGTAGCTTAAAATAATTAATAACACTAAAACCGGAACAGGCTTTATGATGGCCTAGATCGATTAAAGGATGGTGTCTCCTGCTGTTTATACATCACGACTCTGAAACCGTCAAAGATTTCACTTTATTCATATCTGATACTTGGATTGACTTGACTAACACCGTTTATCATACTACAAAGGGCCACACCACATATGTCACATCACTGCAGAGCTGAGATGAAAAGATCTAATCAGTCTATAATTAATTTGATAATTATTAATAATTATTTTATATCTATAATAATAATTTTAGTCCTGTTTTAAGCACAAATGTCAAGTATTTGTTGTTGAGGATTTGATGCTTTGTTACACATGACAGTAAAATGACTCTCACTGAGCTGCTGGTCTCACAAAATGACTTCTGAAGATGTCACCTTGGCCTGCAGGGAATAACGCCACTTTTTACTGTTGGCCTAGAGGCAAACCAGTTAATGGGTTAACCACAAACGGTGGGTGAATGTGCCTCTGCTGGTGTCGCTGAAGCTCAGCTCCAGCTGATTACAGCATGAGTGATGACAGCGAGAGCACGGCTGTGGTTGGCATCAGGCAGGCGACTGGTGCCCCCACCCCCCCTCCAGCCCAGGTCCACTCTTGTCAGCTTGACTTGTCAGGGACTGAGGTCAGCCATTACACCAGGGGTGAGTCATCCTGGAGCTAACAATCCCCCCGCCCTCCTGTCCTTCATGCTTGGCATCAGAGTGAGTATTCACTGTTGTGTCCCAGTCGGTCACTTTGGTATCAGGGCAGAAATGCACCTTGTATTGGTTTGTTTGGTATCTGCTGTTTGAACTGAAAGCTCCACGATGGGCTGTGAACATGACTCTCTTAGCGTTTGTGTTTGGAAATCATAACAGCAGCATCGTGTTTAGCATGCTAGCTTCCAACTGATACAGCTGGGCTCTACACCTGTGAGCAATTTGCTGCATTTGCAAGTAAAAGTGAGTTTGTGAACATGAAATATGACTGAGGCTGAAGTTGTTATGTCTTGCAAAGAGCAATGCACAGAGCATTCAGGAGCACTTTTGTCATTTTCTCTCACAGGGATTTTACCAGTTAACAGAAATTCAACTTCGCTGATGCCAAGTCCGGGTTCTCTCCAAAGGCCTGGCACCTCTACTCTGCCACAGATTGTCTATGAGGTAAAAGAAGCATCACGCAGTCACACCACTCGCTGTATAACCGCCAGTGGACGGAGTGCTTCTGTAGCCTCAACAGAATGCCACAGCTTCTTTCTATCTGATGTTTCAACATCAGTTTCAGGAGCTGCATTGTTCTAGTAAAATTTTTCGTATCAGATCAATAATTCAGATTTATAAATTTGACCTCCAGTATTTGGATCAAGACACTTGTGAAAAATAAACGTGGCAGAAGGCGGCAGCTGTTTCACTGTGTTAGATACAGGGAAAAATCAGATCAGACTTGGTATCAGCACATTCTGATAGTAAAGATCTTGAGTCTAGTTGTCTGGTTTGTAATGAAGACTACAGCTGACTGCTAGCAGAGGGGAGTGTGTGTCTAGGATCGGTGGTGGGGTTGAGTGTGTGTGTGTGTGTGTGTAAAAGCATTGTGTTCATGTTTGCGACAAGACTGACAACAATGAAAGCAGCCCAATGAATTTCCCAATAAAAGCCCAGAGTGACAGCTGAACATGATCTCTAACCTCCTCCTTGTTCTCAAAACAATGATATGTTTTCCCTTTCTACTCCTTCACTTGAATAATACATGATTTCATTTGGAGCTCGGCATT
>NW_018128191.1:266275-286101 GCF_001952655.1 Monopterus albus | reverse complement strand
AGCCCTTCCACCTTGGTATGTTTATACATTTAAGGAAAGGAATGAATGATGTCTGCAGCTGCTGCAGCACCAGCAGAATCACCCAGAATACATGTGGAAAGAGGGCAACCAACAGAACTGGCGTAGAATGTTTAGCATAAGCATGTGTAAGCATACCTGCTAACTGATAAGGCCAGAGGTGTTTGCAGGAGAGAAGTTTCAACATTCAGCGTGTTTTGCTCTTAAGTCGGTGGCATAGAAGTCTAAGGAGCATTTGGAAGTCAAACACACTGTGCACGGTACACAGAGGAAAACTGACGTGACACTTCTTAGTCTGAATGTTTGTGTGTTTGTCTTCAAAGCTGTATGGACCTGAAGCCTCTGAGGAGGAGGAGAAGTGTGAAATAATGAATGTGCTTTATAAAAGAGTAGTCTCAGTGAAGCTGGCAGATAGCTGATGATTCTTTGTGTAAAAGGGGTGAAACAGTTTATTTTTTGGAATTTGCTTCACAAAAGGGAGGATTTGCTGTATTTCAGCCTTTTTATATAATGTACTCGTTTCTGACCAAATACCTCCAGGAACTGTGGATCTACAGAAACCAAATTCAGGAGCCACCACAGCGGCAGAATCTCTGGCTCGCTCCAGGACAGAGTCACCGGAGCTTTGTTTCCAAACTCTCAAGGCCTCAGCAGTGTTGTCTCAGTATGACACTGTGTATGTCTCTTGCTGCCCAAGAACATGGCACGTGGCTTCCCCCGCTTATCTGATGAGCAGATTCAAGGTCTGCGAGCTTGTTCGGCTAATGCTCGATCACTGGAAACAAAAACACGACTCTGCATGTTTGAGTCTAAAGATAAGGCAGTGCTGCGTAACTTCTCCTCCGTTCACGTGGCCAGATGACAGATAATGAAAGTGTGGTTTGTTATTATTATGGATGCAAATTTTAACCAATTCAATTGAAAGTCGCCCATGTTAATCAGTGACTTCATTGTTAAGGAATTACTAGGTGCTCTGTTTCTATAATAAAGCTGCTTTTAACCATTAACGTGGCCTGTGTTCACAGCAAAATCAGAGTAAATTGGAAATTCAAATAAAACAGATAAAGTAAACAGTAAATTTTAAAAATAAATAGCTAGAGGGCAGGTATCAGCATTCTCATGTTCACGTGAGAAGTCAACAGAGATACCAGTAGTGAGTCTGAGCATGTTTACACTGTGAGCTGCCTGAAAAGGGGGTTCTAAAGGTTGGCCAGTGATCTTCAAACAGATCCTGAGTCGATTAAACTGCTTAGTTTCAAGTTTCACTGCCAGGCTGCTAAACTATACTGCAACATGAAAAACAATCTAAACCAGTGAAGAAAGTAGATGCGCTGCTGTATCTTCCTGCAAAGAAATTCTGTAGTCCAAGAAGAGGTAGCATCAGTCATCATGCTGTCAGTATTAGTCTGGTGAATCCTAGGATCGTCACCGTCAGCAGGGACAGCATGGTGGAGTCATGTTTGAAGGAACTGGTTGGGCAGTGTACAGTATCAATAACAGAGGCGAGCTAGCACAGCCCTGAGGTGCCCCGGCACTGGTTCTACCTGGAGAGGACACTGTGTCCTGTACATATGTCAGCTGTGGTCACCTGAGCCCTGGTCTGTGAACCACAAACCTCAGGATTTACACTATATGTAGTAACAATGTTCTGCTGTAATATTCATCTGTTTGTGTTGTTGGCACAGGTTTATGTAGAGAGCTATTTAAAGGTGCAGTCTTCTTGTAAAGGGTGGATATTCTTTATTGTATTCATTCTCACCAGAATGCATTGTGTATATACCCTTGAGGACTGATATGCTCAGTGCATTTCATTCCTCATAAAATACTGGTAGTTATGAAACCAGTTTCATTGCAGGTTAACTTGGGTTTACACCTGATGAGATCCTGCTGTAGGTCCAGTGTCAAATGTCACATGACTTTTCATTGTTCAGCATGTGAGAGGATGTCCGACTGGGTAAAGATATGTTTAGAAGGAAGTTTGTATTTTATTCTGTAGGTTTCATCACTTCCTTTGTGGAGGCGATGTCCCCATGTAGTCTTAAAGTGAGGGTTTGTGGTTCTTTTCACAAGGATTTTTGTTACATATCTTGAAATTCTCTTTTCATCCCGATGCCAATGAAAACATTCAATGTCATCGGCAACATAAAGAAACAAATCCATCATCTGTGGCAGCAGCAGGGCTGAAAATCACCTGACCAATAATTTTACTCATCCCAAGCTAAACCATTGGATGACCTACCTGCCTGTCAACCTAACCTCCTACTTACTGTATGTGCTCTCTGCCCGTGCACTCAGTGCATGAGCCAAGAGTCTCCCACAAGACTTTGCAGCTGCAGGCAGACGTGTTACCGCTCTGTTTTACAGCTAAAGCTAGTGAGCTACGGCAGAGAAGGTACCACAGCAGCTTTCATTTACAAACAGACCGTTGTTACAGACCAGGCCTTCCCCTTTAAGATATATGGTCTTATAGGTTGTTGTTGTTGTTGTTGCTAGAAGTTTTGACCTGCAGTGTGAGAGCGAGAAGACGCCGCACAGAACAGACTCTTTCTGCATGGCAGCCAGACAGTAGTCAGCTCTAAGTGTACAGATAGGACTGTGATGCAGTTAACTGGGCATCAATGGCCACATGCAGTGTTTGTGTTACCAAGTGGAATAAAGCCTGTGTTATCTGGCCTCCCTCTTCACTTGTCCCACACTTCTAAGGCTGGTTACCGGCCACGAGCCAGGGCTAAAGCAGCTTAGCCATGAAGCAGAGATCCCGACTAGGGTTCGGGGCCACAGATCTGGGTTAGGGTAACACTGCATTTGAGAAAGTTACAACTAAAAAGAAGTGGGATGCTGTAAGAAGTAAAACCAGAATTACCATCGGTGTGGCTTTTGAACAACTGTGACAACAGAGAGAACAAAAGGGGCTGAACAGTGACGCCATGGTGGCCGTGTTTCTGCTCGACAGGCAACTATTGGTTTGGTTTTGTTTGGGGGGCATTTGTTATTTTCCTGAAATCTGTAAGTAGCTGTCAGGCAGTGCACGTTGCAGTGCACGTTATGTTTTGGAGGAGTGGTTTTGGAGAGAAGTCAGAATGAAAGAGTGGGATTTCTTCAGTTGCCTACTTTCAACAAAGAGCGTCCTCTTGCTGGTTTTTCCAGGATCACCAGTCCTACCTTTAAGCATGCTTCTGGACTGTGAGTGAGCAGATGAGAACAATGTGTTGGAGGTGGCGCTCTGAAGGAAATGTAGCAACAGGGAGAGTCAGCAGAGGTCTTGCTGCCTCTCATCACAAAGGCATTTCCTCCTCAGCCACTTCCTGCTCAGCAGCAGTCATCCCTAAACTCACAGCGAAGCCTTGGCCTGTGCTGACAGATAATGTGGAGCCGCTGGTCGTCAAGATGCTTTTACTGCTGCAGACTGAATGTTGTGTCTTCAGCCTTGCAGTGACAGTTTTATAGCTCAGTAATGTTCTCTGCAGTGTTTTCTCTGCACAGATACACACAGGACACATGGTTCTGCATAAGCAGCATGAGCTTAACAATCTGTGATCTGAATATAATGAAACCAGGAAGCCAGGTAAAAATCCATCTAATGTTTCTGTCTAACTAGTTAGATTTGTCTGTGATAGACTGGCGACCGGTCCAGGGTGGACCCCGAATCAACCCCCCCGCCTCCAAACTAACTGTTCTTTTCATTACTGATTAATGATCAGGTTGTTTTTGTGATTACTCGATGAATTCTTTGAAATGTAAAAATAGAGAAATATGTCCATCCCAGTTTGATGTCTTCTGATGTCTGGTTTTGTCCAACCAACAGTCCAAAGCCCAAGAATATTCTGTAAAATGGCACATTCTCTCATTTTAGAATCTGCAGCCAGAAAATGTTTGACGCTTTCAAAGATATCAAATGACAGGTTGAATTTTGGGGAATGCATCTAAAATCCAGAATGTGAATCTGCCCTCATTTCCTGTCTGGGTCGGGAGGTTGGTTGTTGTCAGCTGGCAGCATGAATGGTGGCGCATTAACCCTGCTGAGGCTCCATAAGCTGTTCATCCACACTTCACTTCACCGCAGTGGCTGTGGGAGAAGAGCCTGTCCTTAAAAGAAATATGCAATCACTCAGCCTTTCCTTCACAGCCTCCTCAGAGGAAGTGCCCTGTGAAGTTCTCATCCATGCTGCTCCTTTTATTCAGCAGCTCACTTCCTGTGGAGTGGTTTACCCCCAGGAAAAGGCTGTTGCCAAATGGGTTTTTCTGACAGGTTTACGGGCAAAACAGCATTTCTCATCAGCTGAGAGGGCACACCAGGTGCTCGCCTTCATAAGACAACTAAAGGTGTAGAAATATTGAGTTCTCACCTTGTCTTGTTCCAACGAAATGTTTTAGTCCCGACGGTCAGAAAAAAGCACATTTTGGGCCCCTGAGTAAATAGAGAGGCAGCATGCTGAGCTACAGGTGGACTGGGGCCAGAGTTATGTAGCTGAGCTGCTCCCTGGATCCTGTGAGACTGTGAACATCTTTGGTGCTAAAACAGAAATGGACATAAATCATTTCTACCGTATAAAGAACAGCAGGTCTCAACAGGCTAGTTTTACTGTTTCCACTCTGATGAAGACACAGTGAGGTTGAAACAGGTCTGTGTTTTTCAGGCACGGCCGACTAAATGAAGCCTTTAATACCGCTTTACTATTTTCTCTGCCTGATGGTTCCTGCCAGTTAACAGTTTTCCTTTCTCATTTAGAAGTCAAGGAAGCAACTTTGGATACATTTGTGTTACTATTTTGTGATGTGATAAAAATTTAAAAATGAAAATTCCCTAAACAACGTGTAGTGTGAGGATTTTATCTGAACATCAGCACCAAATGATGGCCAGATCACAGCTTCTAACATCTTGAAAACCTTAATGTGTGTCCAGAGCAAATGAAAAGGGACAGTTTGAAATGACAAGAACAAAGGTCTACAGCCATGCTAGCAGTTCTGGGAGCCTGTACTTTGAGCTAAATGCTTACAGATATAATGTTTTCCATCTTATTTAAGCATTCTAACATTTGCTAATTAGCAATAAATAAAATGTAAATAAAATACTTCAGTTCTTTTATCTGGACATGAAGATATCAAATGTTTCCTGTCATGTATAAAGCCCAAAAATTACTAATTGGTCCTTCAGCTACTCTAAACAGCACTAAATACATAGTACGGCTGAGGCTGATGGGAATGACATTAGTTTCCCTGATTCTTTGTCATAAGCCAAATTATTGGAGAAATAAGATATAATCACAGCCTGATAGTGGCACGAGAAAATTCAGAGGATCACCAGAGTCATTAGGAGACATCCTCTGGGGACCACAGACATCTGTAACAGACTTCATGGCAACAGTTGTTGAGACATCTCACTAAAAGCTAAAAATGTCAAACCAAAAATGATGCAAGACAAAACCCACAACCTCTTTGTTCAGACTTGTGAATCACAAATAAAAATGTCCTGACAAGTATGAAGGAAGATAAAGTGGCTGTCCATACAGGATCCCAGTATGGACAAAGTAATGCCTTCACATTAAAGTCACAAGAACCTCAGAGTACAGAGTGGTACTTGCACAGCATGAGTCCTCATTTGAGGTTTTTGCTCATCTGGCAGCTGGACGGTATGTAGTAAGTCACTTTAGAGAAAAAATACTTTTTACATTTTATTTATTAAATTGTTAAATTGTTATTACATTTGCGCTGGTCCTAGCAGCTATTAGATTTCTGTTGGATGCTGAACAGTGTGGAATAAGCTAAACCTCCCTCCCAGGCAGTCGTCATCTTAAATAAACACTGAATGACTGAAGTGAAACAAAGGTCAGTCTGGTTTGCATGTTAACATCTCTAGAAACTGGTAGAAAGACAAGTTTAACTCTGTGCCCTCATGATGAGCAGTGAGCTGCACTATAAAAGTTGTTCATGTGAAAATCACACACATCTTCACCAAGCCTCAACTCTCTTTATCTGTACATGCTCTGTCTGGTTTATGAAGCCAAATACCCCAGAGAGGCCGATAGAGCTGCCTTTCCTGACCACCGGCTCAGTCTGTACACAAAACCACTTAAGAACAGACTGATGGAATCTCTGTGATGATTTCTGATCACTTGTGGACTGACATTTTGAATTCAGCATCCTCATAGACTCATTTCTGAGACTCGTGTGTCAGCATTAGAAACAATGTCAGCTCTGATTCAGCAGTCAGATCTTGGTTCTGAGGAAAGTCCCTGCATCAGAGCCAAGAACTTTCCTTCTTGACATAGTCCCCTGATGAGAGGCATCCAATATTTTGCACACATTAAAAATGTGTGGTCTAACAGCTGAGCAGTTAAAGTCTGCAGAAAGGTCTAACAGCTGAGCAGTTAAAGTCTGAAGAAATGTTGTAGAGACATCCAGAGGGAGAGTTCCTGACACAGCTTTAGTAGAGAAGCTGGCTGAGCCTCATTACAGCTTCTTCTCATTACCAGGAAACGTGGTGATTTGCATGGCAGAGTTTCCTCGTCACTGTATTTTCTCAGGTTTACATACAGAGCCGTTCCCACCCACCATTGTTCTGGGGTGAGTGTTAAACAGTACAGGGTGGTCAGGCTGAGGTTTGGATAGCTGCTGCTGCTGGAGACCACTTGGGCTTTATGTCAGGCCCCACCTCACCTCCCCCTGAGAGAGGAGGTCCAGCAGCAGAGCTCACTAACATTAGGGTGGAATCACGAGTGACAGAGTTGCCTTCAGGACCTGACATGCATGGATTCGTGAATGTAGTCTAATATTCTTAGGTAAAATTTGTCTTTAGCTGAATGCACTACTAGTTGGATGCACCTTCATTGCAGCCTTACACAAGCGTGTGCAGGTGGCTGAAACGCCACTGAGAAGTAAGAATAAAACCAGTAAAACAATGGGTGAGCAGAAGCACTTCAGCACTTATGTTGGTGCAGCATTATGTAGTCCTCTGGAATCCAGTACAGTTGATTAAAAACCAACATAAATATCAATGTGAATCAATGTGAAAACTTTATAACCAGTGTAATTGGTGCAAGTGATAATCTAAGTAGTGTGGTTAGCAATCAATAACCTGGTGTCTGTGGATTAACTCCAGTTTTACATTGATTGCATCTATCAAAATGGGAGTTATGATTCACTTCCAGGCTGAAATGATAATATCAATTAATAACAAATCTAGTCCAACAATTTTGATAACCAATTCATCATTACACTGGCAGTTGATGGTCTTTTTTGGCCTCTTGACATATCATCACATTTTAAGTTAATATACTGAACAGATGTTTATTTCCACATCCAGCAGTTCCACAGCAACATGCTCCTTCCTGTGCAGTGTGCCCGTGTCCCCCTGGTGACTCTCAGCCGGGTGCTCCCTCTGTTAGCTCTGGGGTTGGTCTCCACCAACTCCTGAGGGAAACCTCTGGCTCTGGAGCTGCTAAATGCTCCACTGTGGTCACAAGCTGGTCTCTGACAGGCTCTGTCTGACTTCTATAGACCAAATTATTCAGAAAATGAATTAGTTTAATCAGTTATGAATACATTTGTTACTTGTAGCTGTAGTTATGAAGTATATGCAAATTTCAGAGTCCAAAATTGGATTTTTGATGGGGAGGAAATCTCCTAGCAGAGGTTTTAAGCCACACAGCTCCTGATGGCATCTTGTCTGGTTACTTGGCTCTGTCTTCTTTTTATCTCACACAGCGCATGTGTGACTGTAGCATGAGGCAAACCCATTCTCCTCCTATTGTGACTGCAACATTGTGTTGTTCTTCTTTAGATGCTGGAACAAACTAGTTTGCTGCATGTAATAAAAAGCGAGAAATGAACTTTAACACACAGGA
The DNA here is from genome assembly GCF_001952655.1 of Monopterus albus. NCBI lineage: Eukaryota > Metazoa > Chordata > Actinopteri > Synbranchiformes > Synbranchidae > Monopterus > Monopterus albus. The sequence goes on along the minus strand of NW_018128191.1, from coordinate 278,239 downwards.
TAAGAGCGTGGACATGTGTCACAATCCCCAGACTTACTGATGTGAATACACAAGGGGTGGATATTCGGCCTAAACTGGAGACTGAGTCACAGCAGAACTGTGTTCCCTTCAATCAGCAAGTCTCCAGCCGTGATAACGACTCTGAGGCTGCACTTAGACACAGCAGTGCTGTAACGTCATAGTGCTAATGCGCTGGTGTTTGGCAGGTACAGTTTTTACCATATTAGAGTTTAAAACATTTGGTAATTAGTACTCAAAAGTACAGTTGAAGCTGATAGGAGTGTCATTAGTTTAGCAGGTTTTTATAACGGTGCTGGGTGGAAGAGTAGAGAGGGGATTGTTTAAGTTACGCTAGGATCCACCTAAACATATATTTGGTATCACGCTGTGCATGCCACCTCACTGTCACACTGTCATGGCTTGATTTCAGTGAAGCTGCTGTTCAAGTGATCAATGACACCTGTGATTTTCCTACTATGACAAGTCAGATTGTCTGCTGTGAAAAGGGCCTCACACCAAGGACATGCGAAGGAGCCAGTGAGTAAAATCGACAAAATAAATCACATTAAACTGGCGAAACAGATCCAGGCGACTTGGTCCAGGATAATGAAATTCTCATGTTAACTGAAGCTTGTTGACACAGGTTGCACTGCAGAACAAAACTTTTAAATATTATATAATATAAACAAGCAAAATCGGCCTGGTGTGGTTGTGGCCTTGCTTGGCAGAGTCTCATATATGTGTGTCGTCATTATCAGCCTGTTCCTCTGACAATCATCAATTATAGATTGAAGTCAAAAGCCTAGTGTCTCTCAAACCACTGCCCCACACCTGCTGTGTGCACTTTGTCACCCCTTTGTTTGCTTTATAGTCATATTTACATTTACAACCTAGATGGAAGAGCAGATAACTGGGTTATTCCAAAACTGGTTAGTAATGACCCAGGTCGTCTGACTGAGGAGTGATACATGAATTTAAACCCTCAGTGTTGAACTTCTCAGCTTACAATCGAGCTGTACCAGCCCTGTGGTGATCCAGTGAAGGATGACTGGGACACCACAGAGCTGGCTGACCCTAGGACACTACACATTTTATCACAATTATATGTTAACCAAATAAACATTTATAAGATAAAAGGACCAGTCACAGTTTCACCATCCGGCCACAGCTAAATCTGGTACAGTACAGATTGTAGATAAGGTATGATATACTTTATTTGTCTCCATAGGTAAGCTTGTTTTGACTTCTATAGGGCTGTGTATTGGCAAGAATCTGGCGTATCGATACGTATCACAATACAGGGGTTACAAGTCATGTCGACTTGTAACCCCTGTATTGTGAGATACATTGTGATACTGTGAACAAGGCACCATATTTAGAGTTTTAAATCAAATTTTAGAAAAACTGTCATAAAATAAGCGACACACCACCATATGCATAAAATCTGCTGTAACAAAGATGACTTTTTATGCAAACACAACAGGGACACAAAGTCCCTGTAACATTCGACAAAGTAGCACTAGTTGACATGTAAACAATTTGTTAAAAATAAATACTGTGTTCATTTGTTTCAGTTTTTAAACATAAGATTTGTAAATATGGATTTTAATTAAATTAATTATTTTAACAGGGTCTTAATGATCCCATGTCAGCTGAGCTGGCATGAATAAATAAACTGGCTTCTATGGACATCAATCAAGCATATGCTTATGTGAGTCAGACAGCGTGAAATAATTTATTCTCTTTGTACTGGTTTAGTAATTCTCCTGTCGGCACATAAAGATCCAGGCAGCCAAGAGGAGGCGGTAGGATCTTGAGAAGAACTTCAGTCACTCAGAGATTTATGCACATCCACTTTACACTGGTATTTACTGCTTAGGCTTGTGTTGATGCGTAGCATGTTAAACGCTTCTGAGCAACAGACTGAAAAACATTACAAATTAAAAGTGGGCTGAAAACCACAGTTACAGCACAATGAGCATGATTGACATCAGGATGCATTTGAAAGGGTGAGACGGTCAGGAGTCACCCTTTCACAGTGGGCACTCCAGTGGATGACGTATGCCTCCACCGGAGTGGACATCATGCATTTGTGGTTATAATTCAGCTACAAATTTGTTGGACTGAAACTTTATTGATGTGGAAATTCTTTGTCAATAGTGATGTTTTCTTAGTCAGCCAGGTGATATCTGATTTGAATGTTTAATTAGTAAAAGCAGTATTTGGTGCCAGTGTCTGTTGTGCTACTCTTTCTGTACACTGTGTTGTCAGGTTTGGCCTGAGGTTGAGAGGCGAAGCCAAAACAGAAGTGTTAAAACCTGCAGTACCTCAAATGGGAGTCAGTCCCCGTAGACTCCCATGTTAAAACTTTACAGCAGAAATCATCGTTTCCAACCTAGTATAAAAATCAGTTTTGCTCTCTATAGTTAATTTCCCTTCCATGGCAACTGTAGGGGGGGGGGGATTTTTATAGAACTCGCCAGTTAAAATTTTATTGAGGCTTAAATTAATGCATAATTAAGAAGCAAAGCACTGCTGGTGTAGTGCTGGCCAGACTTGAGCCTCGAATCCACTCTTCAGAAAACCAGCGGGTGATGTCACAGAGAGTTTGTCCATCTTTTATATACAGTCAGTGGTTTGGCCTTAGCTCACTGGAAACAGACCGCAAACAAAAGATGTTGTACTCAGTGCTTCTGCCTGCAGTGTCTCGTGGATGTGGACAGAACTCAGGAACTGTTGTACATTTCAGAGATCATAAAGAAGAAAGTGGATTGCTGATTTTTATTAAAGTAGAGTGGTTATTAGGGCTGCAGCTAACAATTATTCTCATTTATTAGTTAATCTGCTGCTCATTTTGACAAATGACAATGACCTATCAATTATCAAAGAGTTGCTGATTACATTGCTTTGGACCAATCAATAACTGACTCTGTGCTGAAGATCAAGTTAATATTTTTATTCCTTTCTTTTAGGAAAATTAATTTATATAATGTTTACTCAACAAAGGTCAGAGCTAAACACTACAGCATAGAGAGCATCGACACAATTGCACGGGTTGTTTTTCTGTAGCCAACAGCGGTACATGTAAAAGTATTTGTTTTACAGTAATAGAATGATGCTGTTATTTATTACACTGTTATTAGGTACTGCTTTACATTGATCAGTTAAACACAGCAGATTGGATGTGAAAAACCTGGAAAATACATGTAAAGTTAAAATAAGTTCAAACTTTTTTCATGCCTAATGAAAAATAAAAACAACAAGACCTGCCCAAGGCTTTCATCCATGAAAAGGTCTAGTAATAAATAACATGCAAAGAAACACACAGGTCTGTTTTAACAAGCAACACTGCTCCTACTTGATTTTTACTAAATGTGTAACTATATACTTTATGTTTTCCAGAGATGACACGAGGCTGTTGACACCTGACGGGGCCAGTAGTTAAGGGAAACCCATTTGAGTAGCCGGAACACAGTGACGGGTCCAAACATGGCTGCCCATCGAATCAGAACCACCACCAACAACAACACTTCTCTCCCACGCTGCAAGTCTGAGGGGACGCTCATCGACCTCAGCGAAGGAGTGTCAGAAGCCAGTCTCACTGATGTCAAAGGTCAGCTGCTCAAAGCCAAACAAGCATTCAGCAGGGGTCAGGAAGGCCCTAAAACTCATTTTATAAATCAGCTTCTTACAGTGAAATTACAAACCTTGTGGTTTTTCACAGGAGATTCCTGTAGTTCTTCGTTTTCCTTGTGGGTGATGTCATGGATCAGTTTAACATTTAAATGGGAATTTGATGGTAGTCAGGAGCTGAATTTTGAGTGATAAACTGTTAATAAATATTACTGTGGTAATACTATAAGTATCTTTGTTTTTTTACTTTAACTTTGGTCATGTTGAGGAGAAATAGTAAAGACTGAAGCATAGTTCTCAGGGGCTTTAAAGACATGAAGTGGGGGACAAATCATATAAATTTGATTGATTTTGCATGATGGGGTAAAATATGAAGAGCATGGACATCAAATTACTACAGTGCACACAGAGATGTCAAACTATCGCATAGAGTGGGTACGGAAAGTATTCAGACCCCCTTAAATTTTTCACTCATTGTTATATTGCAGCCCTATGCTAAAATCATTTAAGTTCATTTTTTTCCTCATTAATGTACACACAGCACCCCATATTGACAGAAAAACACAGAATGTTTGACATTTTTGCAGATTTATTAAAAAAGAAAAACTGAAATATCACATGGTCATAAGTATTCAGACCCTTTGCTGTGACACTCATATATTTAACTTAGGTGCTGTCCATTTCTTCTGATCATCCCAGAGATGGTTCTACACCTTCATTTGAGTCCAGCTGTGTTTGATTATACTGATTGGACGTGATTAGGAAAAGCCACACACCTGTCTATATAAGACCCTACAGCTCACAGTGCATGTCAGAGCAAATGAGAATCATGAAGTCAAAGGAACTGCCTGAAGAGCTCAGAGACAGAATTGTGGCAAGGCACAGATCTGGCCAAGGTTACAAAAAACTAGAGCTGGCTGTCCGGCCAAACTGAGCTATTGGGGGAGAAGAGCCTTGGTGAGAGAGGTACAGAAGAACCCAAAGATGACTGTGGCTGAGCTCCAGAGATGCATTCGGGAGATGGGAGAAAGTTGTAGAAAGTCAACCATCACTGCAGCCCTCCACCAGTCGGGGCTTTATGGCAGAGTGGCCCGACGGAAGCCTCTCCTCAGTGCAAGACACATGAAAGCCTGCATGGAGTTTGCTAAAAAACACCTGAAGGACTCCAAGATGGTGAGAAACAAGATTCTCTGGTCTGATGAGACCAAGATAGAACTTTTTGGCCTTAATTCAATCAATTCATTAATGCAATCGAGGGAAGGATGAATGCGGCCAAGTACAGGGATATCCTGGACGAAAACCTTCTCCAGAGTGCTCAGGACCTCAGACTGGGCCGAAGGTTCACCTTCCAACAAGACAATGACCCTAAGCACACAGCTAAAATAACGAAGGAGTGGCTTCACAACAACTCCGTGACTGTTCTTGAATGGCCCAGCCAGAGCCCTGACTTAAACCCAATTGAGCATCTCTGGAGAGACCTGAAAATGGCTGTCCACCAACGTTGACCATCCAACCTGACAGAACTGGAGGGGATCTGCAAGGAGGAATGGCAGAGGATCCCCAAATGCAGGTGTGAAAACTTGTTGCATCATTCCCAAAAAGACTCATGGCTGTATTAGCTCAACAGGGTGCTTCTACTAAATACTGAGCAAAGGGTCTGAATACTTATGACCATGTGATATTTCAGTTTTTCTTTTTTAATAAATCTGCAAAAATGTCAAAAATTCTGTGTTTTTCTGTCAATATGGGGTGCTGTGTGTACATTAATGAGGAAAAAAATGAACTTAAATGATTTTAGCATATGGCTGCAATATAACAAAGAGTGAAAAATTTAAGGGGGTCTGAATACTTTCCGTACCCACTGTAGATGATAGATGAGTTGTCTGTGTGTACCTGCAGCAGTTCATTGGACTGTTGTGACTGTGGATCTCCAGCGGGCTTTGGTTGTTTTGTTGCAGATTTTACAATCACATCTATGAGAAGGTTAGGCTGAAAAAAGTCACCACCCTCAGGTTAGAGACATTGCACAAGTATAATAATTCAACCCCAGGATACCTGCAGGTCTTGAAAAGCACTGAATTCAGTTTTCTTGAGAAAAAAAAGCCTTAGAAGGTATTAAAAAGTGTCAAACATGCTGCTCATCTCATTTCAGATTTTATTATATATTGCTTTTACTTTTCCTCCTGTCTGTGCTGAAGCATCTGCCCGTGACAGTTCATAGCGATAGCCTACAAATGCACAATAATACCATCCCTGAAAGCAGCGCAGTTCTTTCCTTAATCTTAACTATTTTGTCTTGGAAATATGTTTCAATCATGTTTTCTGTTTTTCAATATTTGCGCAGGCTTTAAATATCTATTAAAGCGCTGCGTCTAAGTTCTGGCAGCCGATTCTCCCCCTCACTCCATAGATCCGAACACACTGAAGTGAAATGACAAGGAGCAACATATACAATTTGAAAGATGCTATAACCACATACATTGCATAGAAATGCTAGTTGTGGTGAAATCATCCACCCCTGTTTGACTGTTTCTTTTTATTCCAGTGCCTTCTCCCAGTGCCTTACGGCTGGACGCGACCGCCTCCTTTGGCGCTGCCAGGGAAGTCGTGGCTATTAAGGACTACTGCCCATCCAGCTTCACCACCCTAAAATTCTCTAAAGGGGATCGCCTGTATGTTCTGGACTCGTCAGGAGCAGAGTGGTGGTACGCCCACAACAACACAGAGATGGGTTACATCCCTGCAGCTTATGTGCAGCCGATCAACTACAGAGACTCATCCTTCAGTGACAGTGGGATGATTGACACTGTGGGAGACTGTAATGAGGAGGCAGCTACAGAAATGGAACTTTTAGGAGAGTGGGCAGGGGTGATACTGAAACCAACCACCTTCCAAAATGGAAATCCTTTTGTAACAACCCATACCTCTACGAACCCTTTCCTACATGGGGGTCCTCAGAGCCCACTTGATCAAAACAGTAATGAGAAATCAGTTGACCTTCTTCTGTTTGATACGGTCACTCCATCAGTGCCCACCTCCACCAGAAGCACTTCTGACATCAGTGGTGTTTTTAACTTGAACTCTCTTAGTCCCACGGTAGGGGTGGGGCAAACACTGCGCAGGGACAACCCGTTTTTCAGAAGCAAACGGTCTTACAGTCTGTCTGAGCTGTCCATCCTTCAGGCTCAGTCTGACACTCCCCAAGCCTCCACCGGTTTCTTTAGAGGCCTTAAAGCACCGGTGCCTGAGCAGTTCCAGAGCAGGGAGGATTTCCGGACAGCGTGGCTCACCCACCGCAAGCTTGCCAGGTCCTGCCATGACTTGGACACACTGGGTCAAAACCCAGGCTGGGGCCAAACACAGCCAGTGGAAACCAACATTGTCTGTCGACTGGACAGCTCTGGAGGGGCCGTCCAGCTTCCAGACACTAACATCAGCATCCATATACCTGAGGGCCACGTGGCCCCAGGGGACACCCAGCAGATTTCACTCAAAGCTCTGCTCGACCCACCACTTGAGCTAAACAACGACCGCTGCACCACCGTCAGCCCTGTGGTGGAGATTAAACTCAGCAACATGGAGACCAAGACCACTGTTACCCTGGAGATGAAAGTGTCTGTGGTGGTAAAAATGGAGAGCAGGCAGACAACTGAAGTCTTATGTGTCAGGAGTGATTGTAAGGAGGGACCTTACACTCCCATTCCTCAGGCGTACATGTACGGAGACATGGTCCAGGTGTGCCTGGATAACCTAGAACCCTGCATGTATGTGTGTGTCGTGGCTCAGTCCCAGTCCATATCTCCAGACTCCACAGTTTGGGAGCACGTTGTTAAAAAAATTACCTTAGGTGTATATGGCCCCAAACATATTCACCCGTCCTTCAAGGCAGTCGTGGCTATGTTTGGCCACAATTGTGCCCCAAAGACACTATTGGTGAGTGAGTTTGGCAAGCAGACGCAGTCTGCACCACCAGTAGCACTGCAGCTCTGGGGTAAACACCAGTTTGTCCTGACCAGACCCCAGGACCTCTGTGTTGGAGTTTACTCCAACATGGCCAACTACGAGGTAAAGGCTAGTGAACAGGCCAAAGTGGTCCGGGGCTTCCAGGTTAAACTAGGCAAAGTTAGCAGGCTCATTTACATTATTACCTCACGCACCACTGATGATGTTTCTGATTTTACCTTAAGAGTCCAAGTCAAAGATGACCAAGATTGTATACTTGCTCAGTTTTGTGTCCAGACACCAACACCTCCTCCCAAAGCAGGCCCAAAGACATTAGTGCAGCGACGCTTCCTGAAGAAGAAGGAAGTTGGAAAGATAGTCCTGTCTCCTCTCGCCATTGCCACCAAATACCCTGTTTTTCAGGACAGGAAGATAAACAACCTGAAGTTTGGAAAATTAATCAAAACTGTCATCCGACAAACAAAAAATCAGTACTTGCTTGAGTACAAAAAAGGAGACTTTGTATCTCTAATGAGTGAGGATAAGATCAAGCTGAAGGGACAGCTATGGACAAAAGAATGGTACATTGGATATTATCAGGGCAAATTGGGACTTGTCCATGCAAAGAATGTGCTGGTGGTTGGCAAAGTTAAGCCCATTTATTTCAGTGGGCCTGACCTTATGACTTCACTGTTACTGGAGCAGATCCTGAGGCCCTGCAAGTTCCTCACTTACATCTATGCCTCTGTAAGAACTATACTGATGGAGAACATCGGCAGCTGGCGGGCGTTTGCGGACGCCCTCGGATACATCAACCTGCCCTTGACGCATTTCTGCCGCACAGAGCTGGACAGTGAGCCCGAGAAGGTTGCGTCAGTGCTGGAGAAGCTGAAGGAGGACTGCAACAATACAGAGAGCAAAGAGAGGAAGTCCTTCCAGAAAGAACTCCTGACGGTAGGTTACAGCCTTGGCACCCTCCTTTGTTGCAGTGACTTAGCATTTTCTCCAAGCCACTGATTTGAGAAAATGCAGATTGTCCTCCTCTGTTGGAAATGTCTCGGGTGCATGCCTTTGTCCTCCATATGTCCATTTAGATGGCTATGTGTTTCTGTCTGTATCACCCTGGTTGAAGATTTCTCTCTCTAAGCACAGATCTTCCTTCTTCTTGTTATTTGCCCACAACTGCTTTGGACTGCATGTTGTGATCCAGTCTGCTAATTCTGCTGGGAGTGCAGTCGATAACTGCAGTGTAGGCATCAAGGTCCAGTCGAGACCTAAGGAGCTGTGAAAAGCAGCAAGATGCTTTGTTCTCATACTGAGTTAGGGTGTGTCCGGAATTCTGATCTTATAAATCCAAATGATGACTCAGGCTGCTCTGATCAGTTTTATCTTAATGTACATATGAATCATAGCACTTAGAGCTTAATGAAACAGAGCTTTACATTAAAGAATAAAGTCATTCAAGAAATGGATCCACAGGTACATTTAGTTTACATGTATCATGTGCTGTCAGTGAATACCTTCAAAACAGGGCCACGGGTGCTTATCAGGTATAGACATGATCGTTCTCTCCTTTTCCAGAAAGCTACAGTATAATTGGAGTAAAGGATGGGTATTCTTTACATACAGTAGTTGGTATTATACTTGTGCCTTTCTGCTGAAGTCAACAGATGTGTCCTCAGCTTTTCTCTTTTTACTGTATTGAGCTTTTCTACAAAGTAGGCAAAATACCGGGCTGCGTTATGTGCAAGCCAGCTCTCTCTGGCACTCGTCTGTGCATCTTCTGTTATGGAAATGTGGACCTTTGTTGCCTCGGGAAGTCAGGCTAGCAGTTCTCATCCAGAGATGCTCTTAAAACACCATTATGTCCATACTTTTGCTTATGGTCTAATGCTCCATAAAAGATTGTGTTTAAATCTTTGCTTTCTGTATCTGTGCCTGTTTGAAATATTACAGCATTAGCAGACTGGAAGCTTTCCCCCAGCGCCTTTATACCATTGTTCCTACACTCTGTTTCTCTGTCAGTTTCATATTCTCCTGAGAGTCTCTGTCAGAGGTCATGGGCATATTACAGCTGCAGTAACAGAGCAGAAACACTGTAATTTAAGTGAGGTTGTAAACACTAGTTAGAACCATTTATAGTCAGGGAAACTGCAGTATGGAAAAAAACATAATAGAAGGTGGTGAGTGAAAATATGGGCTTTCTGGGAGTCTGTACCATACAATTCATAGCTGAATATAGGTCTGGTTTTCTCTGATTTCTGTCAGGATTACACCTAAACTGCTGGTTACTGCAGGGACAATCAAAGCATCCAGCTAATTTGAAATCACAAAGGCTTTTTGTTTAACAGACACAAATACGCTGTTTGTGCCCTGTGCAAACATTTGATGTGTTTTTCTACTAATACTTTATTTTGTAGGCAAAGTGATTCCTGCAAAGAACCAAGTAGTTGTTTGGTATCAATTACAGAAAAACAGAGACATAGTTCTAAGACTGATTTTGTTCTTGGTTAGTCCACTGAGTTGTGTTGAGTTTTTGAAATTGGCTTCCAGGTGAATTTCCATGAAAGAAATTGCTCGATGTAAACCAAAGTTAATATTCACTGTTTAGATATTAATTATGTGAAATGGGATCCTTCATTCTGCTGTATTGGATGGTTGTTTGTGGACAAATTTAACCTTCTGTCCTCTGAATAAAAGCCTCAAGTGTGTGCTAGCTTAGCATTTATTAACAACTACCAACTGATCACTCTCTAATTGTATCTGTAATTAGTACAGGAAATTATTTAATGAACTGGAATTTACAGACCTGTTTTTCTGTTCTTTGAAAGTGGATTTAGTTGCATGTGGGTGTCAGAGTGAGGGTGAGTAAGTCTAACTGTCAGATGAATCCTCATCTTCTGCTCCTCTTGCATGTGAACTGTTTTCTCTGTCAGAGAGGACGATCTCTTAGAATTTGTCATGGACGGAAGTCTGTTTTTAGAAGAAAGAGAACCAAATCAAAAGCGCTGTGGCTGCAATAAAGAGTTGCCTTTGTGTTCAGATGTCTGGATCCGTTCTACTCGGCTTTGATCGTTGGTGGAGAAGAGGTCTGTCGGCAGTATATGTGCACACATATGGTATGGTTTCAACAATAGATTTCCCCCCTTCCCTGTTTTCTCTGTTTACCTGCTTCTCAGGCTCAGTTCTGTGATGTAAGTGAGAGTAAGCGTGCTGACTATGTTCATAGTGGATCCTTGAAGCCAGATGGACAAAATGTGAAGTGAGCTGTGAGTTTATGAACTTAACTTTTAATGGTCTCATAACAGAGTTGGTGGAATTCATTTTCAGCATAGCACTGAACAAAACGCTCAATAAACAGTGTCAGCAGCATTACATATAGGCCCCAATAACATACAGCATTAGCCAATAAATACAGTATTACAGTATTCCTGTGTGGCCAGAAATAGAAAAGTCTAGGCAGAATTCAGTGCCTGTATTGTGGCAGGAAACATCTGTCTGTTCACTTGCAAACAAAATTTACAGAATAGACACTGTGTGGATTGATGCTGTTCAATAGAACATTGTAAAAGAGGCGGACGGCCTAAGACTGTCCCTGTGTCACACTGCTGCTCCATCTGTCTGTCTTTGGTTGGGAGCTCAACATCTGCAAAACAGCTGTGACACTTCCTGAGCATGTTCCTACTCCTCAGAGGATAAATATGTCTTTTTATTTAATGCCACTATCAAGGTAAAATTCCCTTTCAGCAGTACTTTGGTTTATGTTGAAAGTTAATCGGAAAATAATGGCCACTCTGGTACTCAGAGACAGACTTCGATCATTGTTTTGACCTCTATCACCAGAACCAGGCCAAAATCCCCACTTCTGGCTAAAAAGGTTTTTGTTTGAATTTTCAAGAGAAGCAGCAACAAAAATCCTTGTTAAATAAAGGTTTTAGGCTTAAATGTTGCAATAATTAAAAAGGTTTGTAGTTTCATGTGCCTTGATGCATGAATGTGTTATCGTCACGTGAGTTTGCAGATCAGGCTAATTCATGGGTTCATAGGCTGATTATGAGAGAGTGGACCTAGGGGTACACACACTGAATAGGCCCTGCCCTCCTACATAACGAGTCAAAGAGACGTGTTTTGGTGTTTTTTGTCTCTTTGCAGTCGTTGGATTGACTTCCCATAAAGGCAGGTTAACTATCAGGTGCTGGCCCAAAGGACGCCTGCTCTTATTTAAGTTTGTACTTATTTATAATCTACCACTGGTTTTATTAAAACACATATCTGTAAATCATTCCTTTTTTTGTAGAGAAGCAGCAGAGGCAGCTCTGCGAAGACATGAGAAAGTATCTCATCCAGTATTTTGGGACTGAGTTGACCTTTGTGTTCACCACAGAAGTT
>NW_018128191.1:248741-266197 GCF_001952655.1 Monopterus albus | reverse complement strand
ATAATTATGACAAGTGAGTGAATCAGTCTGGACTTGTAGAATAGTCTGATGTGAGTTTTGTTGTTCTGTGAGGAGCTTGTGTTGTTGTTTTCAGCAGATGATGGAAAGGATCCAGGTTGTGCCTGTTGGATCTCAGGCCTGCAGATGTTTCCTGCTTCATTGTTTAGATATGAAACAGAAGCTCCATTTGTGGACCTGCAGGCGCCTGCAGTCCATGTAACCTCTGTGTCCTTCCCATAATCCTCCTTGACCCAGACCCCTTGTGATTTGATAATGATAATAATTTGATTTTAATGATTTTAATGTCAGCTATAAATGCAAACCCTATTCCAATGAAGTTGGGACATTGTGTAAAACAAATAAAAATAGTGAACCAAAAGAGCTGGGACAGGGGCAACAAAAGACTGGGAAAGTTGAGAAATGCTCAAAAAACACCTGTTTGGAACATTCCACAGGTGAACAAGTTTATTGGAAACAGGTGAGCATCGTCATAAAAGGAGCATCCCAAAAGGCTCAGTCATTCACAGGTAACGATGGGGTGTGGTTCACCACTTTGTGAACAACTGTCTGAGCAAATAGTCCCAACAGTTTAAGAACAGCGTTTCTCAATGTACAATTGCAAGGAATTTGGGTATTTCATCATCTACAGTCCATAATATCATCAAAAGATTCAGAGAATCTGGAGAAATCTCTGCATGTAAGCGGCAAGGCCGTAAACCAACACTGAATGCCTGTGACCTTCGATCCCTCAGGTGGCACTGCATTAAAAACAGACATCATCCTGTAAAGGATATTGCCACGTGGGCTCAGGAACGCTTTGGAAAACCATTGTCAGTTAATACAGTTCGTCGCAACATCTAGAAATGCAAGTTAAAACTCTACCATGGAAAGCGAAAGCCATACATCAACAACACCCAGAAACGCCACCGGCTTCTCTGGGCCTGAGCTCATCTGAGATGGACTGATGCAAAGTGGCAAAGTGTGCTGTGGTCTGACGAGTCCATGTTTTAAACTGTTTTTGGAAATCATGGGCATCATGTCCTCCAGGCTACAGAGGAAAAGGACCATCCACATTGTTATCAGCACAAAGTTCAAAAGCCAGTATCTGTGATGGTATGGGGGTGTGTTAGTGCCCATGGGTAACTTTTACATCTGTGAAAGCACATTAATGCTGAAAAGTACATACATGTTTTGGAACAAAATATGCTGCCACCCAAGCGACGTCTTTTTCAGGGACGTCCCTGCTTATTTCAACAAGACAATGTCAAGCCACATTGTGCACGTGTTCCAACAGCATGGCTTCATTGTAAAAGAGTGCGGGTAGACTGGCCTGTCTGCAGTCCACACCTGTTTCCCATTGAAAATGTGTGGCACATTATGAAGTGCAAAATATGACAACGCAGGCCCCGGACTGTTGAGCAACTGAAATCGTACATCAAGCAAGAATGGGAAAGAATCCCATCTACAAAGCTTCAACAATTACTGTCCTCAGTTCCCAAATGCTTATTAAGCGTTGCTAAAAGGAAGGGTGATGTAACACAGTGGTAAAAATCCCCCTGTCCCAGCTCTTTCGGAACGTGTTGCAGGCATCAAATTCAAAATGAGTGAATATTTGCAAAAACTATAAACTTTATCAGTTTGAACATTAAATATCTTGTCTTTGTGATTAAATATGGGTCTAAAAGGACTTGCAAGTCATTGTATTCTGTTTTTATTTATGTTTTACACAATGTCCCAACTTCATTGGAATTGGGGTTTGTAGTGATTAGTTAACAATTCAGGTTCAGGTGAATACTGCAAGATGCAGTAGTGTCCTGTGGTTTTCAGACACATTACAAACATCCAACCAGAATATCTGCTAAGAATTTCATTGTACAGGGAAACACGTTTCCTAACTGTGCATATGACAAATAAACACTTTGACTTGACTTGCTACAGTGTAAGAACACAGAGCTGCATATTTGCTCAGATACCCCTGCAGGGGTGCAGCATCTGGTGTGAGGAAGGTACAACTTCCCTGCTGTTTCTGTACTGGTCCACACAGTAAAAACACGCTGCACATATCTGCAGTTACACTTCCTTTAATTCCACCACAACAGCCACACATCTGTAATAAAAAATAGCACAAACCTTTATTGACTGAGGAGGATGTGTAAACTAACGTGACTGATGTCTGCCCGGCCCCCACCAGCTGCGTGTGCCGTGTTAGAGAGGACGCACACAAAGCAAATTTAACTACCGTACCACACATTTGTAGGTACTTTGTCATTATTTCTGCAACTTCCTGGCTTTTATTTTGGTACCTTTTGCCTTCCTGTCTGGCCCCTGCTTTGTGTTTTCTGCTTTTCTACTCCCATTACCTGCTGTGATTACACTGACCTGTTGCTCATCATCTTAATCTTGAGCTTACCTCCAATAGGTGCCGTGGTGGTCTCACTTCTCATGTTGCATGAGATTGGTCTTAGTTATTTTAGACAGGTGTCATTTTACCTAATTATAATAACAGTTATTCCAGGTTTTAGAATTTGTTTGTTTCCTTTGTGCCATGCTTTGCTTGATCTGTTATGTTGGTTATCCCTATCTCACCACGTCTGCCCATCTTGGTAAGATGAGAAAAGATTTTTAATCCCTGTCAGACTCTTCCGGTTAATAACTGCTGCTATGTTCAGTATATCTGTAACACATATGCATCACATTACTATAATTAGTGATGAACTGTTGGGTATAATAGAGTCTGTGGAGCATCTTTTACTTTTTGGGGGAGTTTTTTGACTCAGTGCCACTTTACTCTTCTGGTTCACTCTCGCTACTCTCGCTGCCCAAGCAGTGTGGTCTTAGGCTGCAGCAGGAAGCAGCTGTTTTCAGGGGAGACGCTCTGTTGCTGTCCATGACCTGCTCAGCAGCAAACAGCAGACAGAGCCTGTCAGAGACCAGCTGGTGAACACAGTGGAGCGTTTAGCAGCTCCAGAGCCAGAGGTTTCCCTCAGGAGGAGGTGGAGACCAAACCCAGAGCTAACAGAGAGGCAACTGGGCTGAGGCTCATCAGGACGACATGGACATGGCTCCTGGTGGATGATAATGTTGCTCTGTGCCTGCTGAATATGTGGAGAAGCAACGCTTTGCTAACAAGTCTGTTTAAAAGTGATGTATCCTTACTTACAGTTTGTTTCTGTTGCTGTACCACTGGGTGGCTAAGAAAATGTTATGGCAGGTAGAAGTACATGTTTATTCAATGAAATAAATAAAAGATGGGCGTTAAATTCAGACAAAGTGAGATGTAATTAATGTGACAGTTAAACATCTTTTCCTCCTGGCTGTTTGGGAACAGCAGCTCCAAGGACTTCACTCAGTACCACTTTAGAGACACAGTCAGATACGTGACACGTGATGCACGTGCGTCTTATTGTTCCCCTTATTTCATAATGTGAGTAAACGACATGATTTCAACAAAGCATGCTGCACTGATGAGGGTAATTCTGAGTGAGTCTTTACAGGTCGTGTCGCAGTCTCTCCAGCTGCTGTAGATACCCACAAGGATCAAAATTAAAATGAGATGTAATTAATGTGACAGTTAAACATCTTTTCCTCCTGGCTGTTTGGGAACAGCAGCTCCAGCTGCCTAGGAGGCAGTGGCATTTTTAAACAATTAAACAATTTTTAAACAATTATCCACTGTCTCTTATGGACTGATTAACTGATTAACCGTCTCAGCACTGATGCATTTTATGGTGCATGTACAGGAACTCATTCTGTACACAGTCCCCCTCAGTTTCACATACTGTATTTGGTTGGAAGAAAATGTTCTGTTTGATCACAAAAGTCATTAGTTGCAGCACTAAACAACCTGATTCCCACTTTGAACTTCAGTCCTGCAGCATCAGTCGGAATCCCTCCAACGCTTCTGTTAGTGTAGAAAGAGACGCACCAGGGGAAGCCCTCCTCCTGCTGCTCCTGTTCTTCCTCTTCTTGCAGCCAGACACTAGTGTACTGACTGCAGATTCCATGAATTCATGAAGCATGAGACCTCAAAGGTGGAAGCTTTGTTGTTTCTCTGCTAAAAGGGGATTTTCATTTCAGCTCTACAGCAGAGCGTCTGACCCCCCTGAATTATTTGCAGTGAGATCAGTGTGGCAGATTGGGCCTGGGAGTAATAATAACATTCTATATCTAGAGGAGGTCTCTGAACACTGGGGAGACCACCAGGCCCATTATGGCTCTCTGCCATTTTTGTACACAGATCAACATTTTGGTTCCACTGTTCCCGGCCTCCTTCCTCTTTTTCCCTTCACTTCCTCTTCTACCCTCCTTTAGTGTTGGGTGTGGTGAGCTGTGCTTTTGGTATAATTAACTGAACAACAGATTACTCACTCTGCAGAGATTTGGCCTTGTCTGGAAATGTGCAAGTTTTATTTCTGAGCCTGTTCATGAAGTTCAGTCTTTAATCTCTCCCCAGATCCCCAGGTTTTTGAGGTTTGTTTGTGAAAAGAAACAAGAAAGCAGGTTTAAATCAAAATGTGGAAAGGAATGAAATTGTAAAGTCACTGCGGAGCGAGAATGATGGAGTGTAACAGCTGCAAATGGGGAAGGTGGAGGAGGTAAGATGGAAAAATAATAAAACAGATTGAAGGGGAGAGATGGTCAGTTTTGTAGCTGAGAGGGAAAACAGAAACAGGATGATGGAAGAAGCAAGTCATTTATCAAAAACCTCAGTGCTGGTAATACCAAGGTTCAGCCTTGCTGTTCTCTTTGAATGTAAAAGCAGAGGGAGTGTGTTTCGGTGTGTAACGATAGACGTGATTGACCCGCCCGTTCCACACCAGCCTTATCTCTGAAAGTATGTCTGCAGGAGTTTCCTATTCATTTTGACAGGCAGATGATTTATGCAGCAGGGGGAGCCGCACTGATTGCTGAGCTAGTGAAACAAACTCTGTGGCATTTACCTAAAGCATACACACAGAGTCCAAATCGACCAGCTGATGATTTAGAGAAACAGCACAGCGTTTCATTCCTCCACAGCTGCAGAGGGCTGTGTGTGTGCAGTAATGACGGCGCATCAAGCTCTGTTACAGCGCAATTAGTCTAAAATCAGGCCGGGGACTTGCAGAGCGCAACGTTCAGTGATACATACTCTACACCACCAACAATAATTTAGAACGTGTCTGACCACTAAGACGAGCCGAGAAAAGATGAAAGTGCAGCTTCACAAAATTTCTTCTTACAGCTCTGTTTAGTGACATGGACCCGATGTAAAACTGTGCTCTCATAACATTTCTGTTGGGTTAACTGCCCAACTTTTGTGTTCCAGTTCATTCTTGAAACTGAAATAGAAATTTAACATTATCATGGACCTTTTGTGAGAGAACAGGCCTGTCATATAAAACAAAAATAAATTGTGCTGAATTTGTCTCCCCTGTGTATTTTATTTCATTTTGGATGAATATATTTAGACTTTTGTCCCTACAGTTCCCATCATGCTTTGGATGTTATATTTCCAGTCAGTCAGGTTGGACTAAGCTGTTGGGGTCCTGTTTTCAGAATATAACACAAGTTGTTGATTCTGTATCTACCTTTTTCCTTGCAGTGAATGCACTGAATAAAAAAAGCATGATATTGTTACCAAGCAGCACTTTTGTCTGATGACCTGTAGTAACAAAAGAAGGAATAATCCCCTTTATTTTGACAGGGATTTCCTGTCATCATTGTCCATTGTCAGGTACTTGTCAAAGGGTGTATCTGCCAAATGTTCTGTGATGGTGACTCAAAGGCAAAATAAAACTTGAAGAGTTTGTCCAGAACTGGTCTATCAATGGGCCTCTGCTTTTGATTCTCTGGTGGTGGCGGTTTAACATTCCTGGAGAACAGTTATCTCATCCTCGGGTCTCGTCTCTGAGTGAGTGAGGCTGCTGGAGCGTGGTATCTGCATTCCTCACCCCCTGTCCGCCTTCCACCCTCCCTCCCCCTTCATATCCTGTCGTTCCTCACATTCCTGCATGTGGGATCAGTTGAATCTGCAAATCAAAGGCTGCATCCAAGTGTGTCCAGCCTTCTGTGTGTGTGTGTGTTGTTCTTTTCTTGTGACGACTAGTTTGAGTTGGTGGAAATTTATTACAGTCAGGGTGGAAAATAATTAATGCTAACATGGAGAAACTTTGGAAAAGTTAGGACAGTGTTAGAAAGTGAGATCATTTTGGCAACGTGAGGACATTTTTCAAAACTGAGGAAGGAGTTTTATAACCTGATTTTTTAAAAATGCTGAACAGGTTAGCTTTAGGTTCTGGGGAGTGTATCATTTAAATCAGCACTGTTCTCACAACTATAAATAAGTAAGTACTGTAAGTGCAACTGTGTGCACACACTCATGTACGTGTGTGAATGTGAATGTACAAATGAGTGTGTGTGTCTGCAGCAGTGCAAATGCACCTGTATTTGTATGTGCCACATTTCTGCTGGAACAGACTGAGCTTCCAAAGCGTTTCCTTTTTCCACACCAACAAACACCCGTCACCTGGGCAAAACTGATGGAGACAGAGATGTTATAGGGAGATGGGAGCTTCCTGTCCAGATGGGTTAGACCCAAACAAACAGCCTCTTTGGCACGTTGCATTTTTCTTCCTCATGTTTTGTCATGTGGGGCCTGAGGATGGAGACATTCAGCTGTCCAAGCTTTGGTGGAGACCAGAAAAGCTTGACAGTTATTATTCCTTACTGATCCTAATGTTTTCTTGAACTCCACCCTGAGGACAAACTCCAGCTAAATTTTCAGTGTGTTGTCTTTCGGAGACTTTAATCTGGTTGAATACAGCTCTAGCTGTGTCCTGTTACAAATTGTTGTCTGTACTGTATCTCCTCAGGCGTCCTCCTCCCCTCAGTTCAGATGTTACATAAATCCTGAGTGGTGCTTATTTCTGTTTCCACCAGAAAGCATTTGAAGAATGCACAAAGCTGAGAGCTGCAGGGTGAGAGAGCAGGCAGGCTGTGGATCAAGTCAGTGGAATGAAACCTGTGGATGGACATTTATTTGTAGTGTGTGCTTTCATTCCAGCTTCACTGACTTCTGCTGAGCTCCTGTCTTCACCAGATTCCCTGGTAACAGTTCACTGTTGTTCCCTCGCTTACCCGTGTTCTGATCCTTAGTCAAATTCATGTCTTAATTTTCTCTACACTTCAGGCCCCATGTGGCTCCACATCCTGAGATCCTAATCTCCACCTAGCTCCATCATTTACTACTGTTATGTGTGTCTTTTCTCTACAGGCTTTGTTGAAGATGGACTGTCAGGGCCTCGTCGCCAGGCTGGTCATGGACTTTGTCCTGCTGACCACAGCTGTGGAGTTGGCTGGGCGCTGGAGGGAACTGGCTGAGAGGCTGGCCAAGGTTTCGCGCCAGCAGATGGATGCTTATGAGGCACCGCATCGTGACAGGAATGGGGTGGTGGACAGCGAGGTATGGAGATTAACATTGATTTCAGCAGGGTGACCAGTATGTCTGTGTTTCCACTACCACAGTCCCAGACCTCTGATGATCTGTAAACATCATATGTGGACCATCCATTTTCTTTAGTTTGTCCAGGTCCAGATCACTTTAATGATCATTAATAGATATTTGTAGAAATGATTGTTACACAGCAGTGGGATGTAATGACAAATATGTGATATACATGTGTGTTCACAAATTCATGCACTTGGTAAACAATCCTCATGCGCATCAGGATTAGATCCCTTGATGGTAAAACTGTTGTCTCTTTCATTCTGATTGACAATGGGAGTATTTTGTTGTTTGATGTTTGCACGTAATGGTAGGGTCCCTTCTTGTCAGTGTACAACTGCCACAGATACAAAAGGATATTAGATGAAACGAACCAGTAATGCTATTGTATTAAATGTCAATCTGGGTGTTATTAAAAAGGTATTAAAAGTCTCAGAAACCTTGACATGAGATGGTTCCTCTCTCCTTCTGCAGGCCATGTGGAAGCCGGCGTATGATTTCCTGGTCACATGGGCTGCCCAGATCGGCGACAGCTACAGGGATGTGATCCAGGAGCTGCACATGGGCTTGGACAAGATGAAGAACCCAATCACCAAACGCTGGAAGCACCTGACTGGCACGCTCATCTTGGTTAACTGCCTGGATGTGCTGCGGAGCTCTGCCTTCAGCCCCGCCGCTCAGGACGACTACGCCATCTAAACTTTGTGCTTCCTGATGCGATGTTAATGCAGCTGGTGTTGCTCTTCTGGAGGATTTTAGTGTTACACAGTCTGAAATGCTGCATATCAGCTGCCACTTCACTCTGAATGCCACTACTGCTGTCGTTGTTGTTTTGTTCCTGCAGTGCTGCCTTCAGCTCCTTGTGCCCAGGAGATCATCATCAGACTGTTCCCGTCTCGGCAACACAACACAGTGCTGTATGTAGCTGTATGTATTCACATGCACTCTTTTAATAGTTACAGTCACGAGAAAAATGTCCCAGAACTGTTTGCAGTTTCCTGGTTTTCTGCATAAAGTGGTCATGAAATGTGATCTGGTCTTCAGCAAAGTCACAAATATCAAGAAACAATGTATCTAAGCTGATGTAACACAAACAGTCCAGATCATTCATGTAGCTGATGTAACACAAACAGTCCAGATCGTTCATGTCTTTATCAAACACATTAAACATACACAGTGATGGTGGACAAAGTCATGGTAGCAGTGTGTTAATAACTGGTTGAACCACCTTTGGCAGCAATAACCTCAACAAGCACTTCCTGTAGCTGTGGATCAGACCTGCACAGCGTCCAGGAGGAATTCTGGACCATTCTTCCTGACCGAGCTGCTTCAGCTCAGCCATATTCATAGGATTTCTGGTGTGAACATCTTCAGGTTGTTCCACAGCCTCTCTGTTGGGCTGAGGTCCAGGCTCTGATTGGGATGCTCCAAAAGGAGGATCCTGTAGTAGATGTACTTCAGCATTTTCCCAGTAGTGTTGTGGAGGGTCAGGGTGGTCTTTGGCAAACTTCAGGCAGCTGCAGTGTTGTTTTTGGAGAGCGGTGGCTGTCATGTCATGGATACCGTGTCTGTTTAGTATTTTGTATATGGTCGACTCATGAAGAGAGATGTTAACCAGCTCCAATCCTTCAAGTTTTTAGCTGTTAGTCCAGGACATTTCTTTACCTAACGGGTTCTGCCTTGTGCCTTTGGACTGATCCTGGCTGGGCGTCCACTTCTTAGAGAGTAGCCACAGCACCACATCGTCTGACTGTGGACTGGTGAATATCTAAAGTCAGTGACGCGACCCTGTTCCTCTTTCCAGCTACTTGAAAACCAACAACTCTTGATCGTAGCTCTTCTGAGATCTCTTTTTCGTGAGGCCTGGCTCACATCAGCTGGTACTGCTTGTGAACAGCTAACTGACGCTGAGTGTTTTTACAAGTCCAGGTCGTTCTAAATGACATCAGAAGCCCTGGTGTGACTTAACTAACAAGAGAAAGACCAATTTTTTTAATTTTATTTCATTTTACTTTTTGACATTTTCACTTTTACTGGATAGTTGACAGTGACAAAGCTAGAACACTAGAAATTAGGAGAGAGAGAGTCTGTGCAGTCACCTGCAAAACTAGGAAACTGGAGTTCATCCAGTACGCTGTACTTGTATTTGAACAAATGTCTTGAATGTCGCACACAAAATTATTACATGATCATGGGTGTGATTATAGCTTCTGGCACCAGGGCTTTGGGAAAATGAACAGTGTTGAACTTACTGTCAGTAAGTCATAGTCTGTAGAGTAGTTTAGGTAGACCAGCCTCCTTCTCCGGAGAAATGCATGTATTCCCTCTGACTGAAGCGAATGCATTCATACACATCTGGTAACTGAGCACAAATCATTAATTTACTTTGAAATTACAGAGTCTGTCAGACTGAAGAAATCCTACATGAAATTCCTGAGTTATCCCTTTTACATGTTGGGATCATTGTATTGAATGGCTTAATAAGGATGATGCAGTGTGAGGGAATCAGGTTTGTAGGAATGTTTCCTCCCTCCAGCAGAGGAGACCTGACGCTGCTCTGGAGACACGGCACTAACAAGGTCCAGCTGGTCCCTGTGTGATAGTTTGTCCTTTAATCTGTCACCCATCGCATTTTAAACTGCTCCTTTAATCCCTCTTTCTGTCTCCAAGGACTGTCCGTCACTTCGCCACACTGTTCGTCAACGTGAATGTGACTTCTGAACCTCACGAGGTGTCGGCTCTCTGGTTCCTCTGGTATGTGAAACAGTGCGGAGGAACCATGAGGATCTTCTCCACCACTAATGGAGGCCAGGTAGGTCTGCATGAATGTGCGTATGTGCACTGTCTAAAGTTCAACCTGTACATACCTGGTTGTGGCAGCGTTTCTCTATTAGTGAGTTACATGAGAAACAGCTTTTGAAGAAACTAATTACGACATCCATTCCTAGAGCTTCATTGATTCCCACTGAACAATACAAACAGAATACTTCAGTTTCACGTGTCATGTTTTTAGGAACGGTAGGCCGTTCTTCCAGCTAATTTCCTGCTAAGTTTCATCACAGTTTTCTAAAAGTGAGCTGGTAAGTAGCTGTGAATAAGTGGGATATTTCCAAGAAAGTGCTGTGTAACCAAGTGCCAACTATAAGGGAAATAAAACAGGTGTTTCTGTAGTAAGTGCATGATTTTGGTACTACCTCCTGAGGGGTGCTGAAATTTAGCTCCCAGAACCCACCTCCAAAGCGGGTGAGCGTTACTCGATGCGACACATTTCAGTAAGTTCCTATAATGAAAAACCCTTTTGGTGTTCTTCACTTTTAGCACGGTTTTCAGCTGTCTTTAACCAAGGAAGACAAGCACTGCCAGAACCTGAAGTGGTTCTGGTGGTGCACCAGTGAGAACCATCTTCCAGATGCCACAGTGGCATGCACCCAGTGTGTTTCTGATCAGGGAGATGAGAGACATTGACACTAACCACATGGAAAAGCCCACTGTCATTTTAGCAGCATTTAATCTCTCTGTCCAACCGCACACATGCCACTATCCTGAGCTTTGCAAACCCATTTTCCTATCAATTAGAGAAATGTGTAGTGAGGAAAAGAGGGTATATTGAGGAGAACCCTGAAATAACTCAATGGACTTTTTCCTACATGTAGGTTTTATTAGCCTGGCAGAGCTGCAGGATCAGATGCAATTGAACCCAATATAAACTGAGACCCTTGCAAGTAGATGATAGTCTTGCTGCATTCTGTGGTTAAGCTCAAACTAGTACACCCTGCTCAGTGACTGACCTGTGCTCTTCTCGGCCACCTCTGCAGGAGCGGAAGTTTGTTGGTGGCTCCAGTCAGATCAGTGAGCGCATGGCCCAAGAGCTGGGCGACCGGGTGAAGCTGCAGTCCCCAGTCTGCAGGATTGACCAGACCGGAGACATGGTGGCGGTGCAGACGGTGGACCAGCAGACCTACATGGTAACCTGAGGATTCTGAGGCTGTTGCAGCCATACAAAGCACTCAACCGCTATACTGAAGTATAACTTTGAGTATCTATCTTCTATCTGAGTCCTTTGTGTGCTACTTTATACTTGTTCTCCACTACATTTCACAGGTAAATGTAGTTTAGGCTCTAGCTACTAGTTACTAAACATTCAATGACATTCTAAAATTTGAAAAAAAAACATGCAGTACAAGTACACTGCATAACTTGGCAGGATGTAGGTATAACATGTCCTTATGGACAAAAGGAAAAACCAGCAGCAGTGTTCTGTGCTGCCACCTGCTGGTTGTTCTCTAACCTCCTACTCGCACCGTCCTGGCCTCCCCTCTCCTTACTCTGTCTGTCTTAGGCCAAGTACGTGATCGTGGCCACCCCTCCTGGTCTGAATCTGAAGATGCACTTTAACCCTGAGCTGCCCCCACTGAGGAACCAGCTGATCCACCGCGTCCCCATGGGCTCCGTCATCAAGTGCATGGTCTACTACAAAGAGAACTTCTGGAGGAAAAAGGGTGCGGTGGAAGCGGCACAGAGGGTTTGCTGTTGTACATGAGTTGTTTTGCTTTTATTCTATTTTTCATGTGTGTATCCAGGTTACTGTGGCAGTATGGTGATTGAGGACGATGGCTCTCCCATTGGCCTGACGCTGGACGACACAAAGCCTGATGGGACCGTACCTGCTATTATGGGGTAAGTGACATAACCAAAGGTTTGTGGACACCCCGGCATAACATTTATATGTTTCCAAATATCTGCAAGTTATATGAAAAGGAAAAAAACAACACCTTGTTGGTCCATCTCTTAATACCTTCTGATTTCCATAGTGTGTGGATCCTGTGGCGCTCCTCACCAAACCAGTTTCTGACTGAATCTTTTTAAATGGCTACAAAAACACCTAACTCGTTAATTTCCTAACAGGTTGAACTAGTGATTTTGTTGAGGCCACTTTTCAGTGGTGAGTGAGCAGGATGTGTACGTGGGACAGAGGATGGAACCCGACGCAGTGCAGTTTGTGTGGTGTGTTTCTAATAATAATTATAATAATGTCTAGACCTTACTAGGTCAAGTGTCCTTGCTGACTTTTGTTGTGATGTGGCTCTGTACAAATAAAATGAAATTGAATTACTATGCTCTAGTGCATCTAGTATCATGGATAGCATTGTCATGCACTTAAGCAGCTCATCATTTAAACTTTTAATAGGCCTAGCACTTTAAATAGAACTAAAGGAGCATGGATTCATTTACAGGTGAAATATTTTGTGCAACTGCACCTGTTTAGCATGAAGTTTGACCTAGGTGGCCAAACCCGACCTGAATCCTCAGCTGTCAATGGGTCCCATCTGGCTCAGTCTGGGTATCCACCCTCTAATATGAGACTGACTCAAACTACAGTAAAGAAAGAACGTCAGCCAGTCTGACTGTGGAGCTCTGTGTTTGGCAGACTGACAGTACTTGTTAGTAAGATCAGTTCATTGTTGGTTTGGGTCTTTTCATGGGACTAGATGACAAGAATTAAAATACCGAACATGGCCAGACTTATTCTTGAATATCCTGGTATAACAACACCCAGCTTTGTGGGGAGGCTGCCACACCTGGACCAGGAAAGGGACTCTCCACACTGCTGCCATGAAGTTGGAGACACACTGTTGTTAAAAGCATCAAGATTTCCTTGAATGGTTAACCAAAAAAACAAAACCGATCAAAAGTACACAGAAGTACGTGGCCAGTGCGTCAAACTGTACACAATGTGCAACTTGCTTGTTCACTATCTAGTGGCCTATCTTTTAGGAAATGTTTCTCTCTCCCCTCTGCTCCAGATTCATCCTCGCCCACAAGTGCAGAAAACTGTCAGAGCTGACCAGAGAAGAGCGTTAATGACCGGTGCAGACAGTAAAAGCAGATTAATGCACACTCGCAAGCTGTAAAATGGGCTGAATCCAAGCTCTCGTCTTGTTGTGTTTAGGCTGAGGAGGATCTGTGAAATCTACTCCAGAGTGCTGGGCTCAGAGGAGGCGCTGCACGTGAGTTTGGATGCAGACTAACACACAGTTACACATACAGCGATAGTGGACCTGCACCACTAGCTAAACCATTCATGTGTCTGCTCTGCCAGCCGGTGCACTACGAGGAGAAGAACTGGTGTGAAGAGGAATACTCTGGGGGCTGCTACACCGTCTACTTCCCCCCGGGAATCCTTACCCAGTTTGGCAAGTAAGTTACACACACACACACACACACACACATGTATGTTCCATGGTCATTCTGCAGTGGCTGGTCACTGTATGTTTAATGAGTCCACATCCAGGCTGGTTTTATCAGATTTTTGGTCCTTTAATGGCTTTAAACCCTTTTTTCTTCTCTGTCCTGTGAAGACCTTGTATCTCCAGGTTTGGCTATTTTCACAAACATTATTCAACTCATTGTGATTGTGACAAAACATTTGTTCCTCTTTAAACAAAGCAGAAAAGAGGTTGCAATCCAACAACAGTGATTTAATTCAATAAAGCCAGGAAATTCACTCAGGGTAGTAGCTTTTTGAATAAGTTGATTCATCATTCCATTTGTTTAGGTAGGAGAAAATGTACTTTAAATAAAAGATTCATTTACACAAATATAATGCAGTATCATTTAATTCATTACAGCTATTCTTGTATAGTAATTGTGGTCAGGGGAAAACTAATGGCAGTATATTTAATTAAAGGCCACTTTTAAACTGTATAAATCAGCCGAAACTCTGTTATCACTCAGCTTCTGTCTTTTGTCTCCAGGGTGCTGAGGGAGCCGGTTGGCAGATTGTACTTTGCAGGCACAGAGACGGCCACAGAATGGAGCGGCTACATGGAGGGGGCAGTGCAAGCTGGAGAGAGAGCTGCCAGAGAGGTCAGCAGGTTCATCAGCATCTAAATACAATCCAGCATCCACAGTTTGTTTGTTCCATTTGTGTGGGTTCACGTTTCTCCGTGTGGTTTAGCTCAGGCTCTGCTGTGAGCTCAGGACCAGAGAATCACATAAGCGCATGTGTTGAAATTAAAGGTTTAGATCTTGAACGGCAGCGTCCTCACTCACCACCCGATGTGCTCTGTTGCAGGTCATGTGTGCGATGGGTAAAATCTCCCACAGTCAGATCTGGCAGTCGGAGCCCCAGTGTATGGTGAGGGGAAGTCTTTCTCAATGTTTATATGCAACATCAAACTCAGATATCGAATAAATGTGACCTTCCCCTCCCTGTGCCACTCCACCAGGAGGTCCCAGCAGTCCCGTTTGTCACTACCTTCTGGGAGAGGAACCTGCCTTCAGTCGGTGGTCTCCTCAAGTTCATGGGCATCTCCACCCTCCTGTCTGTCATGACTGCAGCCGGCCTGGTGGCCTACAAGAAGGGCCTCCTGCCCCGGAGTTAAACTGCCCACACCTGTCGTCTCACTCCTCTGCATTTTGAAGGCACATGTCTCCATAGACTCTGTACTCATGTTTCTAGTGCACTACTTTATGGTCCAAACCACAAAGTAGTGCACTGTGTTCTGTAGAGTATCGGATGTTTTTCTGAGAAGTGCCCTGCTGTAAGAAAGACTGTTCAGCTCATGCAAAACACTAATGCACCTCCACTCCATGCAGTCGATTCACAGAAGCAGGAGTGAGACAAATGGTGACAGGCTGATTAACGACAAGTTCAGCCTAAATCTACAATAAATCTGACAAGTGAAGAAAAAGATCAGTTTCTAAAAGGAAAAATATGATTAATATTCCACGCACTGCCAATGACTTTCACATTCTTGATTACGTGTGTTTATTAACTCACCACGTTTAGTGTGTGTATGTGCACAAGCTTTGGTGAGCATGTGTATGTGAGTTCCTCCGTCGTGTACAAACTGTGTGTGTGTGTGTGTGTGTGTGTGTGTGTGTCCACTGTGTCTAATTACCTGGTTTTAGGTGCTGATTTGTCCTGGCCAAGCAACTGTGGCTGTTTGAGACCCTGTGACCTCAGAGTGGGACAAAGTCATGTCGTTGCCCATTACAAACTCACAGCAGAGGTTAAAGGAGAAGCTGGGTTACTTTTTTTGTCAAATAATCTCGTGAAAAGACAAAACTACAATTGAAATTGGTTCCTCTGTTCATGTCCTGCAGCTCTGTGTTCATTAGGGCGCCCAGTGTGTTACTCTGCTGCATAACCAGCTACACTGGCTGATTGTTTTAAGGTGTGTTCAGACTGAATGCAGAGCACATTTGAGCAGTCTGTCTCCCCCCAACAACAAGTGTAGCTAGTAACATATTTACAAGCTTTATATGAACATTCACACTCTTGACTGATCTCCAAACATTTTTCTTTAGTTTCTCTACTTAAGTGGAATCATGCAGCCTCAGGTTAAGCAAAGATCTTTAATTGAAGCTGAAAAATTTCTACTTGACAGTTTTATTTATAAATCTAAGAATTATATATTTGCCTCAAGAACTTGCAACATAGAACAAAACCGTGGTTAATTGTTTTAAAGTCACACCACCATCCTTGTGCGAATGTAATTTCTGTGTTATGATAACCAGGTTTTTGACATCTTAATTTGTATCATTTTGATTAACACCAGGGGCAGCAATGGAGCCCACAAACCACATACAAAGGTACAAAACTGATGTGTTAATACTGAAATCCATTTTAGAGTCTGCAGCTCACTGCTCATTTCTAAGGACACTGTTGCACATTGTAGACGCTTTTTTTAATTTACTTATAGGGAATCTTGGCTTTAATCACACTGATTAAAAGTTTAGCTTATGATTTGTAAGAAAATCTTCATGTAATTGCCTTTTCTTAAAATAAACTTAAGAAAACAGATGAACAAATGAAGGATTCTACCCAGAGAGATTTTACATTGGAAGAAACAAAGCTGAACAGCCACCTACTCACTGTATATGTTGCAAGCACTTCAACAGGAATCCACGATGAGTTGCAGTGTTTTGTCGGAGCAGCTGTACTGTTTATTCAGAGCATAATCAACATCTGATTCTGGAGTCTGAGGTGAAGAAAACTAGTAAAACATGACTGAAGCTAAAGGAGTCCTCCTGTCTGTTTTGTGCTGCACTGTGAGAGACTCGTGCTGTTCTTGTCCCCAAGACTGGTGTGTGTTTATTTGTGAGCGTAATTGTGTTGTGCCATAATAAAAGAGTCATTTCTCTTAAGTGTCTGTGTGACTGATCCTTCTTCCCCTATTGCACTGGAGGCAAGAGGCCAATTGGTTTAAACTGTAACCATCAATACACAGGGGCTGTGAGAACCTTGTCCCTCTGACCACATCCTACAACTCCCTTGTGTTATAATCAGGTGACAAGTGAAAGGACGACCCAACACACAGAGTCCCATTGAGGTGCTGGGCCACCAGAACAGCTTCACCTTGGCACTGACTCCAAGTCTCTGGACTCTCTGAAGGGATGAACATCGTTCTTCCAACAGATATTCCCTCATGTGGTGTTTTGATGATGGTGGTGGAGACGCCGTCTAACATCTCCCGTAGCTGTTCAACTGGGCTGAGACCTGGTGACTGGGAAGGCCACATCAAATTCAAATCACAACAAAAGTCATCTCAGGACACTTTACAAAGTAAGGTCTAGACTCTAGACCTTACCATTATTATAGAGGACAACTGAACACATCCCTCTTGAACAAGCGCTTGGAGACAGCGGGGAGAAAAAAAACTCATCTAACTGCAAATTTGACGGGACTCAGGAACTTTTGTCCAGGACCGGCCCGTGGCATAGGCAGTATAGGCAAATGCCAAGGGCGCCGTACATCCAGGGGGCGCCAGAAATGGAGGAAGAAAACAAGTGTAACTTCCACTATTCTTAAAACTAGACTTCAGAAAAGAATAAGCCCACCACATTAATTTAACTCATAGCAGCAAAGCCTACTAAGTAGTAGTAGTAGTAGTAATAATAATAATATAGCCTACTTGCCTAAGACGCCTCCCCTCTCTTCCAAATAATCCGACTTTACCTGCTACAC
>NW_018128191.1:245470-246543 GCF_001952655.1 Monopterus albus | reverse complement strand
TGCTGCTGAAAGAAGCTTCTCTAAGCTCAAACTGATTAAAACTTACCTGAGATCTACTATGATGCAAGAACGTCTCAGTGGACTTGCCATTATAAGCATAAACCATGTGGTCTCAAATCAGTTGTCATATGATGATGTTGTAGATGACTTTGCTGCAAGAAAAACCAGGAGAGTAAAGCTGTAGCAGGTTATGTGAGATTGAGGAGGTGATGGTGTAGTTTTTAAGTTACGGCAGTACCAAAAACACCACTAGAGGTCTTTGTAAGATCATCTTTTTATTTTTATTTAAATCCTTGTATTTTTTTGTGCCTACTCGTTTCTTTAATATCTTATTTTGCACAGTGCCGTATTTATATTGTATTTTTAAGTTAATGTCACTTGTTTACACTTTTTATTTTGGGAGTATTAATAGGTACTTTATGTAAGCTATTTATATTGTATTTCATATGTTCAGTTCATTTTTTTGTATTTGTTTCTTTAATTCTTTCTAAGTATTTTGAATGTGCAATTGCTTTATTTAAATAAAAGAATGTCCAAGACAAAGCTATTACGTTTCTTATGAGTATATACACTAGCAGTGGAATTTACTGCGATGCAACGGGGCGCCACCTGAAATCTTGCCTAGGGCGCCAAATTGGTTAGGGCCGGGCCTGCTTTTGTCATTAAGCCTCTGGAGGACTGCTGTTTCCCTTTCCTGCAGTAATTGTACTCACTTCCTGTTTCCTGTGCCTGCACCGTGTGCTGGTTACCAGATTGTTTACAGATTAAGCGCTCACAGCATCTGATTCATATCGTGGTCATTCTCATCAGACCAGTCAGTGACCCCTCCTGTCCTGTGGATGGGGGGGCATGGTCATCCTGGAGGAGACCACTGATTCAGGGTTTTCTTTCATTGATCACCCACGGTCCACCCTCACTATAAACTTGACTCGGGTAAAGCCAGGTATAAAAATGTCACCCCTGACTAGCGCTCAGGCCGTTGGGTCAATCAAACTCATCCCCAGTGAAGTCAAGTCTGTGTTTCTATTGTGACTGCACTTCACTCCATCTCTCTAAACATTTAACTTCACCCC
>NW_018128191.1:240946-245355 GCF_001952655.1 Monopterus albus | reverse complement strand
CAACACAACTCACATGCACAGTTAAGTCTTGCCACTACAGATGCTGTAAAAAGTGGTTATGGGGCAATATTTTAACACGTGGCTCGAATCAATAATGACACATTTTTGATCAGTATTTGCTCTGCATTTGAACTTCCTGTTTGACCACAGTGTTAGAATTACATGCTGAATGTAAGAACAAAACAAGGAAAACAACAATTAAAACAGCAGCAGTGAGGAGGAGGAGGAGGAGGAGGAGGAGGAGGATGGCTGCACAGGATGATCACATCCAGAGATGTTGTGACCACAGAGCGGTCACAACACCTCTGGTTTGGAAACGATCAATTGTAACAGTGACATTCTGAAATTGCACTTAGCATATATATCACCTTATGGTCTTAAATATGTTGGATGTCTCCACTTTAATGGCATCAGATGTGTATATCAAGAATTGATCAATCAATATGAAAAAACACCATGTTGCTGAGCCCTAGTGTGTTTTGTAATGACCCAGTGCAGCAGTGTGTTACAATGGAGGTCTATGGCACAGACAAATAAAATAAACCAGGCTGAGACATGAACAGTGATTAGAGGCAATTCAGTCACTTCAATCTCTGCATGAGGAGAGTTGAAAATAATATTTTAAAAAACCTTTCCTTTAAATCACATTGCATAACAGATGCACTTCCTCCTACAATGTAAAAAATGAAACATTCCTTTTGAAAAGTCACTGATTTCAGGTTAATAACCTGAAAACAAAAAACTGAGTGGATAACTTACACACACTGCTTTTTCTACTTACCAAATATTTAAAAATTGTATTTTGATGCTTTAGCTTTAATCTGAAACTTTCATGCCAATGAACAACCTCTGAATTAAAAATGTCAATCTTTATTTAAATTAAAGAATTGTTAATGAACTGATTAAAATTAAAGAAAACACTGAATTTATCACTTCACCCTGAGGTTCATCAGCCCACCTCAGCCATCTGCTTTCTGCTCAATGTCATACTTGCACAGTTAAATTAGGGCCCAAAATATTTAGTCCCAGACCATTTTCATCAATTAACAGTGGGCTAATACTATCCCTCTGAGCTGCTGGATTCTGTGAACTTGCAGATAATGATATTGATCATGTATACCACACGGCAGCTAACTTCCAAGCCGCCACTCACGTTTCTGTACGTTTTCACAGGCCTTGTGAATCCAGATGTGGTTGACCTGGTGTCTTATCGTTTTCTTTAAAAGGGGCTTTTTTTGTCACCAAATTATGAAATTCAGTCCCTCAGTGCCCAACACAGCCTGTTGTGCGTGTTAGGGCGTCTAACGTGTCACACCTGTAGGAGGTAGCGGTATACCATAATGTGTGAAAGGATGTAATAAAAAAAAAAAAAAACACAAACAAGCATTTCCCTTTTTTCAGGGATGTTCCCTGTGTCACGGTGCATCCAGAGCCCCGCTGTCCTACATGCACAACGCAGCCTTATGGTTGTCAGGTATTTTTAGTCAGATACTTGATGTATTAGAAATGTTTAGAGTAGACAGGATGTCTAGCTCAGGCTGTTAAATGCTTTCTCAATAGGTTGCTGAAGTGTCAGGATTTGTCCACACCTAAAGCAAAATTATTCCAAATTTACCATTTCCAGCCTGCAGTGAGAAGAAGAGCTTTGTGTCGTAACCACCCGCAGCAGAAAGCGACTTAGGAGCGTTTGAAATTAAAATGTTGCAGGGCCTTCCCTCAAGCCTGTCGGCAAAGAAGCCAGTCATGCTGAAACACACATTTATGTACATATATACGTATATATGTGTGTGTGTGTGTGTGTGTGTGTATACATACATGCACATACTGTGTATTAGTAGAGTCATACATATGACAGCAGCAGTAACTAAGTACATTTACTTAGTTACTGTACTTTTGGACAATTTTGAGTTTTTCCTACTTGAGTATTTACATTTTGTGCTACTTCGCTACATTTTTGAGACACATATTGTACTTTTTACTCCACTACATTTACCTACTACCCATCAGTGCTTCTCATTATAAACATATAAGATAGTTAAAACTGTCTCCCCTTTTACCAGCTGCAGCATAGAATTTACACAGTATTGCATCAATATTCTAACTCAGTAATATGATATATTAATGTTAAATGTGTCATTCTGCATAATGTGAATCATTTTACTTTCAGTACTTCAGGTATATTTTGTTGCTGATACTTTTGAACTTTTACTTAAGTAACATTTTGAATGCAGAGGATTTTTACATTGTGCTACTTTTAGTGCTACTTTTATTCAAGTAAAGGATCTGGGTACTTCTGCCACCACCGAAAAGCACTGTCTCTAGTGATATAGTGTATATAGTGTACACGTGATACAACATGCTAATACACCCAGACACATATGGCTTTCTGTGCACCTGTATATATCTGCTTGCAGCTGTACTGTTGGTACACATTTAAATACATAAGTACTGCAGATCTTATGCCATCTGCCCTTAACATAGATAGAGTCTCTGCTTATTAACATGCACATACACACACATACAAAGCACGTTATATCTTAAAGTTTTTTCATGAACATGCCATGTAAAAAACAAAAACTACAAATGCACAGAAATGGAATCCCTGATAGTTACAGTATATACACATTGGCTGGCACATGCAAACTCTCACACACCCTCTCACAATGAATAACACAGCAACTAGAGGCTTCAGACAGGAGGGGTTGCCTAGGAAACGGTGGGAAGGAACCCTAGTTATTTGTGTTGAGCATATTTTCATTTGGGCTGAAACAGATATAAAATCCCCAGGAGAGGTGGAGAGGTGATTTGTCCTGACATCTCCCTTACTCTCTCAAGATGTAACACAGACACGCAAACACAAACAGACATATGCATGAACACATATAAACACACGTGCACAGAGATGCAAAACCCACCCCCTCCCAAGCACATCAAGAGAAGTCAATCACTCATGCATATCATAGAAATGTCAGCAGGGAGTGTGCGTGTGTAGATGCTGTGTGGGTGCACAAGTTAGTGGATGCTCCGAGTAGATCTGCATGTGCAGTGTTTCATGAAAAAATACATCTTAAATGATTCGTTGTGACTTCTCTTCTGTCAGAACCAGAGAGCTTTCCTCTGAGTTTTGCCTCCATGCATGCTACAATATTTTTTTATCTCTGCTGCGCCGCTGCCCCGTTTAAAAACCGAGCAGAGCCGATGGAGTTTGGTTAATGATACTGTACTTCCAAGATGCAGAATTTACTCTTTTTAACTTGGTGTGTGAAGAGTTATAGCCTCCGCATCTGAAAGGCAGAGAAATCGCTGATGATTAATGTTCCTGGAGGCTGTGAGTATTTGTCTGAGGAAGGGTATCATAGCATTTACTGTAAGTGGCTGATGGGAAACATGATGCACTATTTTCCCATAAATAGTACTCCTAAAAAAAAGAAAAGGTTACATAAGGGATGTCTGTACAGAGCCTTCACCTTGAGCCTGGGGTTGTTTTGAGGGCGTCATATCCAGGCTGGCCACAGGAGGTCGCCGTTCACCAGCTGCAGCTCTCTTCTTCAGTGGGCCAACCTGTGGAAAATCCTGTCAGGAGGCAGTGTTCGAGGGCATTCACTCTCCCCTTTTTTTATATTATATTTCTGTGTCTCTCACTTCTTTTTACGTACTCCTGTGGTCTCATTTGACTGTTTTATTTGCTATATTTTTCTCACACTTTTAGTGAATCCTTGTCATCTGATTCCCTGTTGTCTCATGATCCGTCCATGCCTGTTGGTTAACCTCCTCCATTTCCCACTTGTGGCATCAGGATGGTGTATATAAACAAAAGAGAGACTGTCCTTTTTAATTTTAGCTTTTCATATATAGCAGGGAACAAGGTCCACAGTTCATCAGATGACAGTTTTGACCACCGCACTGAGGGTTGCAAGACTAGAGGATTTTTTTTTACCATCAAATCTATGAATAACGTGTCAGTACATCTGTGATCTAATGATTTTCTTAATTTCTCAGGTTGGGGGGCATGATTGCAGCCTACAAGATAGTGCCAGATGAGATTGATGAAATCAAAGTATGTATTTGATCAATCTGTCTATTTTTCTTCTGTATCTAGCTACAGTACGT
Source organism: Monopterus albus (assembly GCF_001952655.1). Taxonomy (NCBI): domain Eukaryota; kingdom Metazoa; phylum Chordata; class Actinopteri; order Synbranchiformes; family Synbranchidae; genus Monopterus; species Monopterus albus. The sequence goes on along the minus strand of NW_018128191.1, from coordinate 241,245 downwards.
GCAGTAGTGATGAGTTTCATAATAATTAATCATATGTGTGTGTGTGCCAACAGGAGACTCTGGTAGATTGGTGCGATGAAAAGGAACTTAACCTCATCCTAACCACAGGAGGTACAGGCTTCGCTCCAAGAGACGTCACACCAGAGGTTGGTTGTCCATTAGAATTTGTCCAGTGTGACTCCACCCATAGTTTACATGACTCGTTTGGGGATGTGAAGGCATCAGTTATTCATATATATTCTAAAAAAAAAGAAAAAAAAGAAAATCATTTTTTTAAACATTTTTTTTATTTTTTTTTT
>NW_018128191.1:228820-236572 GCF_001952655.1 Monopterus albus | reverse complement strand
TTATATCCCACTAAGTCAAAAAATTTTAACAATTTAGACTGTATGAAAGCTCCATTAGTGTGATCCCTGTATCCCAGCTTATGCACAATTCTTATCGCTCTTTTTTGTAATATGTACAATGGTTGAAGTGAGCTTTTGTATGTATTTCCCCAGTTTTCAACGCCATACTCCAAGTGTAACCGGGGTATAATAATTGCACAAAATGTAACTGGGATGTTATATGTAAAATGTTATCAGGGTGTAAAATGTTTTGGTTCATGTGTAAGTTAATTGACATGCCTGGTCAGGGAAGCCTCCACTCCACTAGGGCTCGCAACTGAGTCATGCTTTTCTTCGTTGGTAGTCGGGTATAAATAGGGGTCGCGCACCTCTCCCGCTCTCTTTCCCGCACGGAGTCAAGTATAAAGAGGAGCGAGCTAAGCACTCACTGGAGGCTAACTGCTATATGCATTGTTCTTCTGTGACCAGTGACCAGCAATAAAGGGCCCGTGAACAGCAAGTGTGTCGGTCCATGTGTCCCATAACAAAACACAACGCAGCACGGCCAGTCACCAGAGGGACAGGCGAGGATTAAGAGGACAGATTAGAGACCCAAAGGCGACCGGTTACATATAGGCCTGTTGTGGTTCAGGGTCTTTCATCTTTCAGCTGCCTGCGTGCATGTTGGAGGTGCAAGATACCTGAGAGTGTAATGTTAATTTTTACCAGTGTTCATTGAATAAATCAGCACTGTATTGAAGTTACTTGGACTGTCTCGTCTCTCAGAGTTAGCAATGGTAAAAAGAACCGAATGCAACATGGTGAAACTCAATTTTATGCGCTTTACCTCCTCTTAGCAACTTCCTGACACCAAACTAACGTATCTGAGTCGATGCGGAATAAAACCCGAAGCGCGGGTTGAGTAAAGCTAGGACACTACCGTAGCACGCAGATTGAAACACCTTCGCGCCTTTCTCTCAAAATTTAAACACCGAGGCCACGCCCACTCCGCGCGGCTCCTTGTTGATGATTAGTGTGCGGGACTCTGGCCCAACCACGTCCGTTTCCGGAACTTATATTCAGATAAATGTATTCTAGAGAGCGGAAGAGAGAAACCCCAAAAGCTTTTCAGTAGTTATAGTATGTTGGATGAGAGAGCAACGCACAACAACGTGTGCGGTGTCATATATGTCACTGTATTCATCACCCAGCAGCAGGAGTGATAACGTTTCAAGCAGCTGTAGTCTCAGATTAGAGAGGACGGCCGTGCGTCATGCTGTGCGTAATGGCACCGCGGCAGCTCCATTGATTATATGCAGTAGCTCTCACAGAGTTATTACAGTTTGTTTTTTTCCATTGTGCCATTTTCCTTCATGTGCAGTCATAGCTTCTCCGAATGGAAGAGAATCAATGAAATCAGCAAAGCCACAAAAAGATCCAACCTATAACACAAAACATGTTAATAATCACAGGGACATCTGTTTAGCTTCTTACTGTTTAGTGAATCTTTCATTTTAAAAAATCTATGTGGATGCATGAGAGGCCAAATAGGTGATCGGAGTGAAACTTCCAGTCTGATCAGATTATCTGTGATTTTCTGTGATTAGACGTGGCAACATTCAGAGTCAGTCTGCTAATGGATACAGAAGGCCTGTGGACTTTGCCTTCAGATCCAATAATATTAATCAGCAATAATGTTGTGAGTGATGCATTGCACTTCATTCTGGCCCTGGTTTGTGTCAAACAAATGTGAGGCCTTCCTACTGATCTGATTGAGTCATCTAAATGAAACTCACCCTGAAGTGAAGACCCTTCTGCAGGTCCAAAACAAGAAACAACACATCCTGGAGAGAATGCCGCTCTGCTGTGTCAGGACGCAGCCCACATGAACCTTTTACCCATGAACGATATTTTACATCAGCAGCAATCTTGCATGTTTCTACTGATCTGTTTCTTTTACAGACATGTTTGGTATAGACACGCATGCCTGATACTCTCAGGCCTTCTATTATATGAATCTGGTTCAACTTTACATTGAGCTTATTTTACATGTGATATTTATTTCCTGTCGATCCTAGAGGAGTGACCCCCTCCTCTGTCACTCCTACTGAGGTTTCCCACTTTCTCCTGTTAACTGTTTCCAGGAGAGTTTATCTCCACCTGGTTCCTACAGAGTGTGATGTACAGACTGTAACTCGTAACTCGTGGTGCTGGATTGTATGAATAAAATAGACCTGACATAAAGAGACGCTTTGGAACCACATTTAAAGTTTGTGTTTCAAAGAGACATTGTGCTGCTCCTCCATCTTGTTGCCTTTATTTGCAACTCATCAGCTCATGTTTTGGTTTCGTTCTGTTATTGTGAGGCCTTGGCAGTTTTTGCGCTGCTGTGAGTGACTTTCTGCACTGCCACCACTCTGGCCCTTATTGAACTGTTGTGCCTGTTCATTACTGAGCCTGTGATTGAAGGACGAGTCTTAACTATTAAACTACTCCCATGTGTTTGACTGACTAACATCACTGTACTGCCGGGATGTTAGTAATTATAATACAGGGATGAGGAAAAGTTTGGCGTTGTTGAGAATGCTGCTCCCCCAACCATGTCTTGGTTGATGGCTGCAGAGATGTCTGGATGAAAGTGGTGGACTAACAGCCCACTAGCATGGCTAGAAATAGTATTGAGTTACTGGTGACTGTTTCACACTTAGGCCATGTATTATCTCATTTACAGGAAAGTGAACAGAAAGCAGCTGACAGCCGATGGTTCAGAGGACAGGTGCTAGATGGTACTCACATTTAGTTTTATTTTCAAAGCAGCCCTGCAGCCTCACTTTCTACAGACGTGGTGTGTGTGTGTACCCATTAAGATCTCTGGCAAAACTCCAGGAAAGCTATAATTGAGGTGCAGAGCACAGGTGTCCACACAGGAGTGAAGGTTCACTTTACAGTCATTCAAGCTATTTACCAAGTGGCGTACACAGCAGAACAAAGCTACGTTGCATCTGGCTGCACCTATAAAGCAACTCCCAGGGTTAAAAATGAGTCTCATAGAATAAAAGAAATATTTAAATGAATAAAATACATTTAAAACACTGAAATTTACAATAGACAACTTATTGTATTGCACATTATGTACCGTCACTGCACATTAATTTGCTTTATTAAAGCGTATTTAGCAGTCTGATGGCAGAAAAACGCTGTGCTGCACCACATAGCCCGGTGCCTTTTGCCTGGGGACAGAAGCTCAAACAGTCCATACCAGGGGTGTGAAGGGTCCCTGGTTGTGTGATAGTCTTGGTCAGAGCACGTTTACTGACTATCTCCCTGATGGATGGAAGTGAGGCCTCAGTGATCTTTTCTACTGACCTCGCCACTCTCTGCAGGGCTCTTCTGTCTGGGGCAACTGTCAGGCCTGAAAGAGATGCAGGTGCTTAACACACTCTCTATAATGCCTCTGTGGAAGGTGATGAGGATGGGAGGAGGGAGATGTACTGTACTCCTCAGCCTCCTCAAAAAGAGCAGTGTGCATGTGTGTTTTACCCAGTCAACGGCTGCCAGGCGCATTTCTTTAGAGACCAGAACAACGGCAGAACAGGAGGAGGGCACAAGAAAGATCTGGAAGCCTAACGACACTACTGCCACTCATCACCAGTGGTGGAAGAAGTAAAAGTAACAACACCACAGTGTAAAAACACTCTGATACAAGTCCCACATTCAAAATGTTACTTAAGTAAGAGTACAAAAGTATTAGCATCAAAACATACTTAAAGTACTAAAAGTAAAGGTACTCATTATGCAGAATGGCACATTTCACACTGCTGTAATCATATTGTATTATGACTGATGCATCATTGTGTACTGGTAAATGGGGAGCTAGTTTAACTGGCTTATATGCATTTAATTTAGAAGTACTCCTGGGGAGCTTGTGAGTTTTCCACCACAGATCAGTGAGGTCTTATAATTATACTGTATTATTGTATTAATCTGGTTCTGAAAAGTAACTAAAGTTATAAAATAAATGGAGTAAAAAATATATTTGTCTCTAAAATGTAATGAAATGAAAGTATGAAGCAGCAGAAAATGAAAATACTCAAGTAAAGTACAGATACCTCAAAATTGTACTTAAGTGCAGTACTTGAATAAATGTTAATAAATAATATGTTGTTAGTTACTTTCCACCAGTGCTCATCACAAATGTCAAACTCCAGATATATATAACCTTTCAGTCTGATTTACCAAGATGATCTGCTGCCTGAGACAAAACACTGCGTAGCTTATCTATTTCAGACCGGTGCAGCCTCATCAGCGTGTGTATGGCTCTGTGCCAGGACGTGCGCTCTGCTCTGCAGGGATACAACGCTGTCCTCTTTCATCTCCTCTGTATTGAATTTAATCTCCCCTTTGAGCTGCGGCTGCAGGGCCATTCACATACAATCAGGAATTGTAAAATCAATATAAATCATGATTGTACACTAGTATAGTGATGTGAACACTGAGATGATGTGCTCCTACAGTTTTTCCCCTTTCCCTCCTCTGGAAAAAAGAGCAGTCTGAAGCAAATTCCTTCCTGCAGTTTATGCACACAGCCCCTAGAGGGCAGACAACAACCATAACTGCACACACACACACACACACTGTAGACTGGTGTGCAAATACTTCGGTTTTTCATTATGTCCTGTTGCTCTAACTGCAGTAAGAACTGTTTACCTGCACACAAACATGTGAATGGGTATAGAAAGGCTCTGTTGTCTTGTTAATCATGGGTGGGTTCGTTCTGTTGTCTCTGGGCTGGTTTTGCTGGTTGACATATGGCACTGATGTGGTTCTAATCAGACTCATCTGAGCTGTGATGTTCAGAAACCTGTACAGTCCCACATCCACACCCACTTTCCACCACCACACTGAAATGCTGTGACAGCAAACTGTATGGTTCCCAGTCTGTGCAAAGGTTGTGGAGCTACAGCTGCATGGGCCACGCTGATGGTACTAGGGTTACTGTTTTCCTTTGTTTCACATGGGTGTCAACACATTTGCACGCAACTGCACTTGCACGAACATGCACACACACTCCCCCACCACATTTAGACACACACTGTCCTCTCTTCATTAGACTCCAGCCCTGCTCCGGGCCCCACTGCAGCTTGCTGTGATATGAAATCTGACACTGCTGATTTGCCTCCCAATTCATCAAACTGTGGATTAGATTCAGATGGCAGCGCTGTGGAGCCTGGGGACTCTGGGCTGTGGCCTAGGTGACTGCTAACCGCCATCCACCCACAATCATACCGCCCACAAGTTCCCTCAACAGCGAAATCGTCTGCAATCTCCCATTAAATGTTGCGACTCCCAGACTCAGCGTTAGATTGTTTTCTTGTCTGCAGGTATCGGCGGCGCACAGAATGTCTCCCCATGCGCCCAGAAGGATTTCAGCAATGAGGTTTGCTAGAAATAACTGTCTTTCTTTGCTTCTAGTGGTTCAACATGCATAAGTAAAGCTTTAGTATTGGTCACAGTTCAAAATAACATTAATACACATATGTACTCTATCCTCATCATCCTCTACTCTCAGCCCAATTAACTTCATGTCCTCTTTTAGCACATCCATATATCTCCTCTTTGGCCTTCCTCTTGACCTCTTGCCTGGCAGCTCCATCTCCAAAATCCTTCTACCAATATAACTGCTATCCCTCCTCTGCACATGTCCAAACCATCTCAATCTGGACTCTCTGACCTTGTCCCCAAAACAGCCGACCTGAGCTGTCCCTCTGATGTGCTCATTCCTAATCCTGTCCATCCTGGTCACTCCTAAAGAGAACCTCAACATCCTCATCTCTGCTACCTCCATCTCTGCATTTCATCAGATGTAAAAAAGTGAACCCACAGTGTGCTGTGGCAGGAATTTACGACATAATATCAGGGTTGATAATGGGAAAAATGTATGTAAGTTTTTGAGGTATGAAGTGTAATATTATAAGAATTAAGTTGAAATGTTATCAATCAAAAGTAAAAAGTATGACAAAGTTGTGATTTTATAAGAACACATAATATTGCAATATTATTGTCATAATACTGAGTGATTAAGTATCACAGTATTACAGGGTCATGTTGTAATTTTCCAAGCAAAGGTCATAAAATAGTAAGTATCACAAGTTATAATTTTAACAGATCAAGTTGCAATTTTACAAGGAACAAGTCCAGATTTTACAATAATGAAATAGTAATTTTAGTAGGAAAAAGTGGCAAGTTTTAACAGGATGAAATCATAACAGAGCTCTAATTCCTCTAGGATAAGTCAATGTTTCAGTTGACGATGTTACAAGAAAAAGGTAGTTTGGAGGATAAAGTGTCCTATACTGTGATTTGACTGGGCAGATAAGTTGCATGATCATGTTTTAAGTGCACTGTCACTTTCCTCTGACTGGTAACGGTATCAGTGCTTGTGAGACTGACCTTTGTTAACAACATCCCAGCAGAGCATGAGGTTTCACTTGTGTGCACAGTGTGCTGCCGCTTCACGGCCGTCTCTGGAACCATGAACCTGTTTGATCTGTTTGCTCTTTGGCTCAGCAGTCTGGAGATACCAGAATCTAGCCCCAGCCTCCGTGCCTTCATTTCATTTCCCAGCAGTAAACCAGATGAGAGTTGAACGTTCTTGTAAACGTTGGAATAAATAACTTTGTAATATTCAATTCAGAGTGCCGGAAGTATTCTCTTGGACACGCAAAGGTACACGAGTCAAGGAAACATCACTCAGAAACGTCAACCCCCACAGGCTTGAACAAACAATCCACCAAAGATAGGCAAACAGGGCAAAAAAATATATATAGTTCCTTTCAATCAACAAAACTCAGCATCTTGTGAAAGTTTTTTTTTTTTGCGTACTTTACACGTCAACACTCATGTAGCTGCAGTCCTGGTCTCAGCGTACTTTAGTCGGAGGTACACCCACAGAAAGCAACCAACTCCGAGCACAGGCACCACTCAGGGTACTCTTGCAATTCCGGAGCAGACGGCGACGTGTAGACAACAATCCCACGGAAACCCAGCGGCGGCCACAGCTGGTCCGAGCCTCACACCGCCAAGTCACGGCACCATTTGTAGCGGATTGATTTCGTCACACCCATGTCGAGGTACTCTGCGTTGTGATTGACCCGGCTGGAGACAATCTTTCAGCTACAAATGTCTTTATTGCTGGTACAGAAGAAAATATAACAACAGAACAGCTTTAGCTCCATGGCATTCAAATTAACTAAAAGGAAACAAAAACAATTTTAGACTTAGGTACCAATTGTCATGCTATGCTATTATAGCAGCAATGATGTGATTGCAACTTACCTCCGTGAGAGTATATGGCAGACTGGTGCCAATTGAACCACACTTCCTTATTATGAATAAGGAAGTAGCATGGGCTGCACCCCCTCAGTTTGCAGGGGCACCCCAATCTATTACCACCACACACATCTCACTTCCGGAGGAAGTAACAAAATAAAATGCCATTGCAACAAATTATTTGGGTTATGGCAAATGGAATTATAACTCCGCTACACTCCCAAGGTCATACCAAAGGAGGTGGGTGGATGGGTGAATGTCTTGTCTAGGGTGTGCAGTCCAATCCAGCAGCCCTCCTGTCTGTCAACAACTGACTATGATGAAACGGAGCTTTGTTTACAGTAAGTTGGTGGTTACTAGATTTATGTTTGGGAACACAGAATCTGAAAAGGAATTATGTGGCATGAAGTAGTTATAAGTGACTGAGTGTGTTAGAGTCATGAT
>NW_018128191.1:225211-227719 GCF_001952655.1 Monopterus albus | reverse complement strand
TGTGTATCTAAAACAATTTGACATAACATTACACATTAAGACAAATATTATGGTTACTTTTACCGTCATAATAACATTTATCCCTGACGGCAGCCTTTCTGCTTTAACTAACCTTGCATTTAACAGCCTGAGGAAGACATCCTGGCTGCACTAACATCTTCTAATACAACAGATCTCTAATCAATATCTATCTAACTAAGAAATTACCTAACAATTCTTCTCCCTTCTCTCCTTCTTCAACCAACAGTAGTCCAATTTCCGCCAGCACCCTGTAGGTCAACAGCACTGGTGGCGGTCGTTGTTAACCCGGGCCTCGACTGATCCAGTATGGAATTCACACTGATGATTCGCATGTTTAAATTTGGCATGTTTTTACGCCGGATGCCCTTCCTGACGCAACCCTCTCTATTTATCTGGGCTTGGGAGCGGCACAAAAGTCACTGGTTTGCAACCCCTGTGGCTAGATTAGGTACTGATGCTCCATAGCTCAGTTATAAGCCATTGGTAAAAACTATTTTTGGGTTGACATGTTGTGAAATGTCCTTTTTGGTGGAGTTTATCCTTTCAATTTACTAAAGATATGGTTAAAATGTTGGTAATCTGTTTATAAATGGGGTTAATGAAGGATCAAGTTTGCATTTGTAAATGTTATAAGGGTTCTTAAAAGAAGATCTGGAAGATGAAAAGGGTGATTCCACTTTCATACCTGTACATTCAGCAGCTGGTTAGATTAGATTAACATAACAAATGGAAACACGGGGGAGTGGCCAGCGTGGCTCTTTCCAGAGGATTATATAAACAACACAGAACATGTTCATCAGTGTTATATTACAGTGTTTCCTTTGCACAGACTGGATGTTTTCCATCTTTATGTCATCAAACACCAGCAAGACAGTGAATAAATGTATTTCCCAAATTTCACCTAATCTGCCATAAATGTTAATAATAATTGCCAAATCAAAGGTTTGGTTCAGATTTTCTGTCTTATTACAAAGCAGCACAGACACTTTTTTATTCCCAGTGTCTGTATTTCAGTCACTGTCATCGTCTTATAAGAAGTGTGACTCGTACCTGTCAGAGGTGCTGTATTGCAGATAATAAAGCCATCAGTGCTTCTCATCCCAGCTGACTGTAGCAGCAGGCCCTGTCTGAACCAGTGGGCCAGGACGGCGCTATCCCTGGTGTTCACTGAGCTGTTCAGGGCATCTCAGTGCTGGAGGCTTTCTAACTTATTGTACTGGGCTGGTGGGACATCTGCAAGATTTACTGCAAGAGCCTCAATTGATTACAGCATCTTCACTTGTTGGACATTTCACTTCGGCCGGATGAGGGAAAATGTGCTCTTCAGTCATCCACCCTCTTGGTTTGTGCAACGTGTTTACTCAGATGTCATCATCCACAGACCTGAACAAAGAAAAGTTGCACAATATTCTAGCAAGGTCATGAAGGTCTGAGCATCCTGCTGCGTGTTTCTGGTGTACTTAGAGGAATAATCTGACATTTTGTGAAATATGATTGTTAGTTTTCTTGCTAAGAGTCACTCCCTTCTCATGTTTGTGTGGTAAATATGAAGCTACAGCTGCCAGCTTAGCTTAGCAGACTGCATCATTTTTACACTGTGGTTTTGGTATAGTTAAGTAAAAACTGGCTATAACATGCAGTTAATGAGCTTTAAAGGTGTCAGTGGTCTCTAGGGACAAAACACATACAAAGCACAAACATGAAGCAAAGCTCACTGAAAATCCAGACATGCAACAAATATGAAAATGCAGGCTAACAGGGAAAGCAAGAACAGTCACAGTGGGACACTGGAGCCTGAGATTTATCTGCCTATTACGCCATTTAATCCAACCCTTTTTGTATTTAGAGCACATTTCCCTTAACGTGTCTCTTGTTCATACTTTCTCTACTTGTGTTTTCATGTTTTGTGCCATATTGACGGTTTGTCCCTTTAGGCCAGGCTGGGTGTTTCCCCTGTTTCATGTCAGCTCCTACTGCCTCCTGGTTTAATATCTAATATTTATGGTACAGAATAGAGTGATAGCCATCAGTATGTAAGTGAATGAGCGCCGTTACAAAAATGTTAAAAAATGGTTTAATCTTGAGACAAGGTTGTGTTCATAATATCCAGTATAGAGACTATTGGTTATTTTTAGGTTGATGCTCCACAAAGATCCTGGTGCTGGAGTTGGTCCATTAGCCTCAGAATGGCTTTTCGCTGACATTGACAGAGCACTGAGGAGTTTTTCATCTGATACAGAGCCATCAGAGCCTAGTAATGATCAACATCACTCACGCTGTCAAAGCACATAGACAAAAGAAAGGGAGCGTGGTGAGAAACGTTAGAGCGAGATAAGGTCTTTGGAGGGATGAGAGCACAGGAGGTCACAGCGCAGAAGCATCAAGAGGAAGTGGAGAGAGAGGTGAGGGGAAATGAGGCAATTTGGTCCAGTACTGTGTTAGCACAGGAGTCTTCTGTCTGTTCTGGTCCTTGGGTTTGGTTCAGCA
>NW_018128191.1:214838-225082 GCF_001952655.1 Monopterus albus | reverse complement strand
TGTGGCACTGGAGGGGACAGACTTTGACTTTAGGCTGAAAGAAAATAACCCAGCACACTGACACTAGCTGACAGGTTCTGACAGATGACATGGGTGTGCCACCAACCTACGACAACTCCTCTTACCCCCGCAGGACATCAATACAACTGGCATCTGAGTGGGAGGGACCTGTCTGCAGAGGGACAATGGTGGAGGAGAAAGAAATCAGATCAAATTACACAAGGCTGAGAGTTTTAGTTCCAGCCCTGGCAGTGTGTCACTGTTTCCAGCCAGGGGGTCACGGGAGGCTCTCTGAATCTTAATCCCTTGAGTGGAATGAATGCAGTACAAGTGGAGCCCTGGAACCCAAAATAGTCTTTTCCTCTTACTTTCATTTTTCTGCTCTCGACCATAAAAGCCAAACTCACCTGCCCACCTAAGTAAATGGTCCGTTACAGTGGAAGCAGGGAAATAAACACTCAAGTGTCACACTTAAGGGAATCAGCTGCACCTGCCGAATTCCCAGCTGGTCAAAATGTGCCCCATTTAAATGTGTGATTCCTTGGAGGGTGCAAATAGCTAATCACAACTCATTCTAAATTAGTCTCCACCAATGGCAGCCTGGCTTAATCATAGGCGAACACTAACTGTGTCAAGCCTTATTTGATTATTCCACTTCACTGAAGACACAGCGTTAGTCCTTTCTTCTGCAGGGGGAAGTTGGGTGCACAAATGCGTCCTACTGCAAAGACACAAGGAAGCCACCAAGTTCCATGTGCTCACCAGTGGAGCCAAATGCATCTTTAACCCTATAGCGCCATTCGCATCATATTTGATACGCGAGTTTCTGAGGCCTCTATCGTATCACATGATCAATACTTTCCTTTAAAATCTGTTGTATGTGATCCGCTACATGTATTCTGCCCTCTAGTGGATTATCATTCCACTGCAGGCAGTGGAAGGGCCTTTTTTGGCCCTTTCAAATTGGTCGCTGTCATTACATCCGCCACACACTTTTGGGAGGAAAATCTTTGCTAATTATCAAGAGGTTACGGTAAGAATAACATTTCTATTGTTACTCGTTTTTTTAAATAAATCGTTTCTGTATTGAAACAATGCATAATTACATAGTTATTCAGTCATTATATTACATTTAAATCGTGTTAAAAATGCAGTATCAAATTTGATACTGCAGGTATATAAGGTGCTTTATCCAAACAATACAAACACACACTATTTTGATGTTTTAATTAATTTAATTAATGACTGAAATGCCATCTTAAAATATATTTTGGGTATTTTCACTAACAATTCCTCTGAAATTGCTATGCTATATTGACCAATTTGTTATTTATGTATTTTTAGATGTCAAAAAGAATAGAGGAAGAAGACAGAAAAAGCAAGTATACTGAAAATGTCATCAACATGATAATGGATTGCAATTCAAGTGACATAGAGCAGTTAGGGGAAGATGATGATGAGGATGAGGAGGAATGGACTCCTCAGGCTGTGCATGATGATGGAAGTTCAGATAGCAGTGATGAGGAAGACTATCAAGATGAAAGTGTGGCCCAGACAAGCACGGAAGTTGAGGTCCCAATAACAACACAGGACACAATCAGAAAGGAGTCAGTGAAGGGCAATGCAAAAAGGAAAGAATACAGATGGAGAAAAATACAATATCAAGCTCCATCTGTCAATTTCATTGCATGTGTTGAGGAAGGCACAGAGGACAGGTGTGACTGGACACCATATTTGTATTTCAAACAGATGAAATGCTACAAGAAACTGCAGAACAAACAAACCTGTACAGTGTACAAAAAGAAGGAAAGTCAGTAAACACAACTGCCAAAGAGATAGAGCAGGTTCTAGGCATGTACATGCATATGGGGTTAGTACAGACGTCCTGTGTGAGAGCCTACTGGGAGACGGAGACAAAGCTCCCTGCAGTTTGTGTTGTGATGTCTCGAGCTCGGTTTCAGAAATTACCGACACTGATTCACTTTCAGGACAACCTCAGTGTGTCTGATGATGCAAAGGAAGAGAAACTGTGGAAGCTCAGGCCATGGTTACAAAAACTGCGAGAACAGTTTCTCTGCACACTGTTACAGTGGCAGTCATCAAAGCGTGGAACCTCTACAGAAGAGACCAGAAGAAGCTAGAGCCCCAGATGAAACACATGGCTCTGCGAAGGTTTCAGGCTTTGGTTGGCACTTCTCTCACCCATGCGGGAAAGGCCAAAATCAGGTGCGGCAGACCACTATCCTCTCCAGAAGCGACTCCAACACCACCCCGTAAAAGGCCAAGCTGCAGTGTGCCTCCTGATGTTAGAGGTCAGCTCCGGGTGTTTCTTCAACAAAGGGACAAGATGTAATATACTAGAGGTCACACAAGTACTGCACCGGCAATCACTTCTCACATGTCTACTGTGAAAAGTGTAAGGTGCATCTTTGCCTGAACAAGGACAGAAACTGTTTCTGTGCCTACCACAAAGTGAACTAAAAAGGCTGTAAAAAAAACAAACAGAGAAAAGCTGCCTGAAATGTTCTATAGTTTCAAAATGTTATGGGCAACATTTGTTTTTGTATCCAAAATTAACATTTGTGTGAGCAAAAAGTTGTCAAAACGCCCCATGTATCGAATGTGATACAAAAATTATATCATAAACAAAATGATATGGCAAATTGTTTTTTTTTTTATTTTGTTATAAGCTTTAATAAACATCTCAGTTCCAAAAAATTAGAATTTTCTGGCTATTCTTTGATGTGTTGGGCCTTACAGGGTTAACAGTACCTGGAAAAATGTTTCTCACAGTCAAGTCAGCTGGCAAGAAAAAAAATGTTTATAGCAGTATTTTGCATTTTGAGAACAAAATTTAAAAGGTCCATACATTTACACTACATTTATTTTCACTAAAATGTCTCAAAGAGGTTGTAGTTGACAGGAAAAAGGTGAGGATTTTGTGGATCAGACCTTTGGTTGCAGTCACACCAGCTTTAGCAGGATGTCGTTCTTCATTCATTTTTATACTAACTTTTTTACTTTTATTCTGCTGATCTGAATACTTCTTCCTTCATCGTCACTGTGGAAGAAGAATTGGATGTGAAATAGCAGTTGTTGCTTTTCTGTGTTTTGTGCAGAATTGCAAGGAGGTAGAGCAGGTTGTTCCCTGACTGTAGGGTTGACGGTTCGATCCCTGGCTTCTGTCGAAACGTTCTTGGGCAAGACGCTGAACCTGAAGCTGCTGCTGGTGTGAATGTGTGATCGAACTGACGAATGGGCAAGTAGCATTAAAGCACTTTGAGTGTGCTTCAGTGCATAGAAAAGTCCATTTGTAATTTAAATAGAACTAATAGTGATTAAAACTGACCTAACAGAGGCGGTGATATCCTAACTTTTACTACTTAATTTTTACATCAGCTTTACACAACCTGACATTGTCTTTCACCCTCCACACACAGTGACTGCCCACATCTTGTAACGTCTCCAGCTCCAGCTGAGATGATCTCACAGACAACATTGTACTGCCCTTAACAAACAAGCAGCTTCATGTGTAAAATTGGTAATGTCCCTTTAAGATGTATTTTTTTGCACAACAGCAGTGAATAACAGCCAATTCCAGTTGTTGGTGTTTTTTATATCACGTTAAATAGCAAATGACACTTTTAACTCCTGTGCTGGATTAGATATGTTGTTAAGGTGGAATGTTGCACTGTATGCTTTCATGCACATCTGATGTTTTGCATGCGTGTGCTTCAGGAGCTTCCCACCTTTCACTGAAGCCCATTAATCTCAGTCTGACTTCAGCAGCTAAATGACCACACACAAACCCTGACCAGGCACCATATCCTCTTCTCCATTCTCTCATCACCCCTGTGTGGACTCCATGCCGCTCCAGCCCTTCTACACCACCTTTTCAGCCACAGTACAACACCTGCCTCTGCCAAACCCTTTTTCATGGGTGAGTGTCTAAGGCATGAAGGTGTTAGTGTAAGTGTACATGTCACTTTGTCCATGCCCGCTATCCATTAACATTTAACTTGATTCAGCAGTTAAAGTATGTGCTTTCATTTTCTCCACATCATATGCAGAGACACTGTTTATCATAATGCAATGCTTCCCCTGAGTGTTCTCAGGCTGCTGCCTTCACATGCCATTAAAATTATTAACAAAACAAATGTGACAATGCACCAGTTTTCCTGCACAGTCCAGCTGACAGTCTAACTGGGCTAGGCATTAGCAGGTTACTCAGAGTGTATAGAAAACAGACATGGTCTCACTGCAGCACAGCATTTTACTTGATGGTAAAACATGATGAGAAATATCTGTTCCGAACTCATACATGTTGATTTTTCTTATCATCAGAGAGGATTCACTAGTGAATGGAGTATCTAAATGTACTAAGAGGCTTGGCACACACCGAAACCTGCTTCGGGACCAACTTATCATTTATTCTAAAATATCCTGCAACTGGCAGCATAAACAACATGTGTCTTATCAGCCAGGTAGAGAGACAGGCTGTCATGGCTTCTAATACATTCAGTTGTCCGTTTATTAGTAACACCTGTCTCACACTGAGTCAGCCCTGCAATAAATCCTGTCACAGTTTCATTTAGTTTAGACACACAAACTACTTGGTTAGCTTTGGAAACCAAAGCTACTTGAGAAACACACTGTTCACCCAGAGAATGTGGCCATCCAGCCTTGTCCTAACACACACACTTCACATTTCTTAACTTACTCCTTTGCTTGTGTCATAACATGATCTACAGTCACTAGCGGTGACAAACTATAACATGTAACTTTTGGTTGTAATAACTTGCTGGCACCAGCAACATAAAGAGCCCATTTGTACAGAGGACAGTCTCGCAGGAACAGTTATCAGCTTTAGCTGACGACCCAAAAGGCTCAGAGAGTTCAAGTGGTAAGAGCCAGTCAGAGATGTAAACCACGGAACAGTTTTAGACAAGCAGCAGATCCTCTGTTCTCTGACACACTGGAAGCCAGGCCAGAGGTCTGAGAACTACTGCAGCGTTCATTTGTCTTTACCGGGACAAGCGAATATATCAATTTTAGTAAAGACCATTACAGTAATCTGACTTGTTGGAAATGAAAGTAAATCAAAACATGGATTCATTTCCCCAGCTCCTGTCTGTACACGAGTCTTCTGATAAAATACCTAAAATGTGATCTGAAATATGAGCAGATAAAATATGGAGGATGTTGCATTTTTAAAAACATATTAATCTCTCTTGACTGGTGATTCTAAACTGCCCATAGGAGTGAGTATGCATGTGTGTGGTTGTCTGTCTCTAAGTGTCAGTCCTATGATAGACTGGCGACCTGTCCAGGGTGGACCCCGCCTCTCGCCCAGTGTCAGCTGGGACTGGTATAGATAACCCTCAAAAAGATGTTTCACAAAGGGAGGACCAGCCAAAATGTCCTCACTTTACAAAAATGTCCTCACTCTGTAGCAAAAATACTTTTTGGTCCTCATTATGTGGCAAATACAAGAACACACACACATGAAGCGACCCCCGAGAACTGGCCCAACCCTCCTGAGACCCCCAGGTTCATTTGCACTCAAACCCAATTGAAATTTTTAATTCAAAACCAGTGAGCAGTGGGTGAATGCATCCATTACTCTGTTAATTGAATTGAAGTGGCGGAAAGCAGTTGAGTGAATATAAAAATTTATGGTACCTCTCAACCTGAGACACTGATAAGAGACACCTGTTTACAGACAAACAGAAGCAGAGAAGCACCAATAATAAATGTGCAGTTTACTGAGTTATGCTCTGGGAAACTGGAGCATCATTACAACAATCAAAACTATATTGAACAGACCGTCTCATTTCCCACTGGCATTTCAAAAGGTAATATAAAAATTTAGATGGCGGTGCAACAGTGCAGAACAACTGTGCACATATTCAGAGAGACTGTGTAAAGCATATGGAGAAGAGACAAACAGCTGAGAGGCAGTCTACTGGTACAGATATTGTCGCTCTCTTCCCAGTTCACAGATGGCAGCTTCACTCTCCATCTCCTATCTGCCTGGCGTGACCCCATTTACACGCTCCACTGGACACTGTGGCGTTCTGGACAGCACAGCTCATAGCTGGGCTGGGGAGCCTCCTGGGAGGCTGACCTCACCTCTAGCTATGACTCGTAGGTGGGGCTTGAAAAGTGGGTGCCATATTTGCATATTTGAAGCCAATGAGGTTTTCCATCCCTATTCTTCTCCTACTGGTGTCTGCACAGAAGCAAAGGGTGGAAACTGACGGCCTCATTCAGCAGCTAGATCAGCGACAACACATGGCCTGCAGTCACAGTTGCTGCTCTCCAGCCTGATCCTGAGCGCGCAGCCGTCAGCGGCCATCTTCATCCTACACCTGCAACCTCCGACACCCGAATATTGTCTCATACAGTCTCAAACTTCAGCAGCTGCCAACATCCAGCCAGCAGCCTGCTCTCAGTCACTGTCTCAGTGTGAGTTTTGATTATTACTGGCTGACAGAACCATCTTCACAGATTAGTTCAGATTTGAAATGCTGAATTCTAAAAATTAGAGCTGTAAACCCAGTAGTATGTTTCACCTGTGCAACCAAGGCTCTGTTTGCATGTGCATTGACTATTTGTTGCACAGTATTATGAGCAGAAACTGTTGCCTCTGGTCAGGTCTGCTCTATCTAACCTTGTTTCTACCTTCTCTACTCCATCATATTCTCACTGTATCTTCACCCCACTCTGTCACTCTGTCCCTTCATTTTTGTTCTCCATCTGCCCCTTCTTACTATTGTTCTCAGTGCCAGCTCAGACCTGACATTTAGTTTCATGCTGCAAGCAGCAGGACAGATACAAAGTCAGATGGAGGAGCAACATGGAGAGCATGTGGGAAAAGGTGGAGGCACTAAAAAGGTTTGGTAGAGAGGAGAGGAGATAATGAAGGTCGCAGTGTTAATGAAGGAACAGCAAAGAACAGGATGAATGGAGGTAAAGAGATTAGGATGTAAGAGACAGAACAAGTGCAGTGAAAGAGGAGATGAAAGTGGGAGCGGGGGAAATAGTTTCCATAGTAACCTGTAGTTGCATGGGATGAAGTAAGAGGAGACAGGAAGGTGGAGGGAGAGACAGAGAGTTGTGTCATGGTTTAATTACTGCTCTCCATTCTAATCTCTCATAGGCCCCCTGATTCCTAACAGCCTCCTCTGTCCATGAAGAGGACAAGAACCTGCCCAAAGAGAGAAAGAGTTTCGAGATACTCACAGAGACTTTACAGAACGAGTTAGAAGAATGAAATCAAATCTGAGACAACCGCCGTGATCCCCTTCTGTGCCATGTTTCCCTCTCCGGGCACTCACTTCGCCCACACTCGCTGGTGCCTCATTGGCAGTCACCCAGCCTCTTAAGTCAAGTGCCAGCAAGTGGCTCCAGAAAAGCATCTAGCATGACTCACCTGTGTTCCAGTCCACCACCATGGATGAATTACCAAACCGGCCAATCGAACATAGGGATTGAACATAGCCCAGGGACCTGAGGACGATACGACCACTAGAGCTCACCTGCAAAATATCCCAAAAAAAGACACCGAAAAAGCACAAAGACACAAAAACATCTACAAAAAGAGGCTAAATGACCATAAAGAGACACTAAATAACCACCAAGTGGTGTGGAATGTTCTCAAAGACCCATAAAACAACTGGGAAGAAGCTAAACATCTTTGAAAAGATTTTTTTTTAGTCTTGGGTTTTGTCTGTGTTTCTATCAGGGCCATACTGTGTCAGGATCTGGCTTTCATGTGTCATGTGTCCATGTTTGCTCCCACTGTTTCTTACGTTGTTTGACTGCATTTACCGTCTGCAGTCGTCTTTGCACAGATGCTTCACACATGGTTTCTTGTCAGTGTACTGTCTGAAGTTTTATATTTTACATGTTCAGGTACTAACTCGGGTTTTGTGGTCAGTAGTTTTATGTCAGGTTTTGTGCTTATCATACCCAGGAACAAACTCTAGTGGTTTTTCTAGTCCTGGTTATTGGCCTGCTTTCTCCTAAGTGCTTCTCACAAAGCCTGACTATATATATATAAGTACACTTTCTGTAGTAAAGAGGATACAGGCTGTACTAACTGTCTGTATGAGAAGGTGTGTTCTCCATTCACCTTGTTTCTGGGTATTTAGCTCTCCCACTTACGGTTTGGGTGGTGGTGTGGACACTGCTTAGAGACTTGTCTTTACAGCTGTAAAATAAAATAATGTCTCACTGTTCACATGACACGCTGCTCATGCTGATGGTGACTTTTGTTGGCCACTAAACCTCGTCTCCACACTCCAAAGCCTCCTTCAACACAAGGTCAGAACAATCCCAAACTAATGTGATATTACCAACCTCTTCCCTCTGGTGTGGTCCTGTGAATAAGGCCATGCACAGTGAGTCATATTTGGGTTGTAATCAGCCACGTGGTGGGAGTAATGACAGACTGACTACTTTTGGCACCCCTGTCTTCCTACATGTACACAGGGTTTGTTTGTGTTGGTTAGAGGTGGAAGGTGTGGACCCCCGTGGATTTCTACTCGGTGAACCAGCTCTAAGTGTGCCTCGCCAGTGGTTTTGGGTGAATGTGTGTGTGTGTGTGTGTGTGTGTGTTTGCCTGCATACAATGAGTGCAGCACACACTGCACACTGTGTGTGCTCACATGCATGTGTGTGCTTTTTAATAGCTTAGTTCCCTCCAGAGGGGGGTGGAGAGGCAGTTACCCAGGCAGCTGAGGAGATAAAGCACTCAGAGTGCTCTGAGATGGTTTCACTGCGGCACACACCAACAGCAGCCAAACCATGGCCTTCCCAGTCTCCAGACATAAATATCATTGAAAACCTGTGGATTGATGTGAACGTAGCAGACAACCAAGCAATCTGGTCAACTTGGAACAAGTATTACAGGAAGAGTGGGAACCCACAGAGGCTGGAGGAGGTTAAGGACGACATGTAAAATATGAGAAAACATCTCAAAAAGGGGGATGCAGACTTTTGCACTGATATGATTTTCTTTCTTTTTTTTTACCATAACTTTCTCCCTAACCATTTTGTTACTTCTGTTGATGAATGAACATTTGCTGAATGTGCATTAAATATTATGCTGGTTTTGCCTTTTCAAAGTAAGGGGATGCAAACCTTTGGAACGAGCTGTCCTTGTTTTTTGCTCTAAGATATTTTTAATAAAAATCTTGGCAAGTGACATTTCCCTGTTCTGTTGGCAGATCGTTTTGCTTATTTTAAGTAACACTCCCCAATTTTGCGAATGTCTTTTTCTTGTTTTTGCAGAGTGTCTGCATCTAACTGACAGGGCCACCCATCAACTGGTTTAAGAAACTGTTTCTGAATATTTTAGCAAGGGTGCTGAGAAGACAGAGGAAATTAAGTCATCTGGAGAGTGTGATGGGAAGAAAGAAGAAGGGTGGGTGGGGGGTGGAGGAGACACATCCCTGTGGCCTGAGGCTGAGATCACGGGGAATGTAAGTGATGAGCTCCTGCTTTAGAGAGCACTGTATGAAGAGTGTACTACTAAGGCTGCTGAGCTCGGGTTCCCACTGGGCTGAAATGTGACATCTCCACAGGTTGGCGCTTGGTTTATAGAGACATCAGTGCTAATGAGGACTCTCTCCAGCATTTCTCCTGATGTGCTATACTGCAGATACACTGTAAGTTTCTAAAGCATACAGCGAATTACACTGATCACAGATTGGCAGTTTAAAGCATTTGGAATGGATTCTGAGTGTGGAATTATAGTCACCACCTATCAAAGGAAAGAATAACCCCTCAAATGGAATTGTCCAAATACCCAGTGTTGTAATATACATTTCCACCTGTGGTATCTGCAGGAAGGCTGAGCTCTCTAACGCCACAAACAGTACAAACACATCAGACCTCATCCTGAGGACAAGCACAAAAAGCTACAGCAAAGCAGAAAGAGTGGGCCGTCATAATCAGACAGCAGCTGTTTTACCGAGTATACTACAGTATAGTAAAATCATAGATATAACAAACAAACACATTTTAAAGGCAAAGCATAACTACAAATCAAAACTGGAAAGTAAGATGGCAACAAATAAACTTGGTTCTGCTTGGACAAGCATCTAAAGCATCTCTTTAGATGGTTTTAACTCAGATATAGAGTTGGCAAATGCTCTTAATGGTTTTTATGGTCGGTTTGATTCTTTTGATTTTAGTACTGAGACCCAGGAACTGAAACAGAAACTTAGAGACACTTT
>NW_018128191.1:205862-214341 GCF_001952655.1 Monopterus albus | reverse complement strand
TCAGTTATTGTTAGTCTCCTCAGTGATGATGAAAGTAGCCGTGGTTCAGTCATTGAGGATTTTGTCCATTGGTGTGAGGAATCCTATCTGCAACTAAATACAACAAAAACTAAAGATATGCTCATAGATTTTAGGAGGAAACCTCATAGGCACGAAGTCACTTTAATTAAGGGGCAGACTATTGAATATGTGCAAACATACAAATATCTGGGGACAATCATTGACAGCAAATTGAGTTTTGAGGAGAACTGTGAAATGGTGTGTAAAAAGGGTCAGCAACATCTGCATTGCTTAAGGAAACTTGCATATTTTCATATTGACCGAACCTTAATGAATATGTTTTATCGAGCTTTTATTGAATCTATTTTATTGTTTTCTCTAGTGTCATGGTTTGGTCAGATAACGTTAAGACAGAGGAAATCCTTGGAGCAAGTAATTAAGTGGTCTAGTCGCTTGCTTGGGGAGTCACAGTTAAGTTTAGCAGCCCTGTACAGTAGACAGGTACAGAGGGTAGTTACTTCTATTCTGAATGATGACTCCCATCCCTCGCACTGCCACTTTCAGCTTCTTCCTTCTGGATGAAGGTTTGTCGTCCGGAGATGTAAAATGCAGCGGTATAGAAATAGTTTTGTCCCTGCTGCTGTTATAGAGTTAAATAGGCTGTAGTAATATATTATAAGTAATTTTAGGTTTTCTTCAGATGTTTTCTTTCTTTTATGTCTTGATTGGTGGAGCCCTGAGTACCTTTATTACGTTCGGTGTAGGCGCCAGGTTTTATGTTATGTGTTGCTGTATTTTATTCTTGTATTTTGTGAAGGTGTCAAGGATGTCATTTGATCTGACTGCAAGACAAATTTACCTACGGGTATAAATAAAGTAACCTAACCTAACCATAGGAAAAGGTAAAGTTTTTATAATATGCATGGGATAAAGAATGTTATCCTTCTGTGAAGTTAAGTGTGTTTGCATTATAGTGAGTAGCATGGATGTGATGGACGGGATCGGGGAGATTAGCCCAGGTTAGCTTCTGAGACATGCATTTTTTAATTTGTTATTTTCCTTCGCACCTACGGGTATAAATAAAGTAACCTAACCTAACCATAGGAAAAGGTAAAGTTTTTATAATATGCATGGGATAAAGAATGTTATTAAAAATATTGTGCTTAACAAGGAGTTGTACAAGTACAGATAAAAATAAATATACTTGTATGACTTATAAGACTCTTTATAACATGTTTTTAACGGGCCCTGACGAAGGCTACATGGCGAAACACACTGGTCTTTGGTCTTTACATCAAAGATACTCAAGACATCTCAAGTGTTGCCAGACTTCTTGTTTCCTAGTTTGTTTTTTCCTTGTTTGTGCTGAAGGTGAAGTTGTGCCAGAGATTTCTGCTGTGGCTTATTTTCCTTTGCTGCCTTGTTCTATTACTTGATAATGTGTAATAAAATACTGGCAATGTTTTGCTAAAAGTGATGCATTACTGGGGAAGAGAGGGAAGGGTTTTGTCAAAGATAAATATAGATATTATATACCAGGTGCTGGGGGACACTGAATGATAGAGAATAAAGGAACACATGCATTACGTTGTTTTTTTCTGGTTTTGTCTCATCAAAATACTTTAAATGATGTTATAATCACATTTAAAAATCTATTCACAGGCACTTTAAATAGACGTATGATCAAGGATCACTGTATGTCATTCATGTTTTATGCAAACAGACTAAATTCTGTCCAGTCCATTTGTTGACAGTCCCTACAGTTACAACTTGCTCCAAACAATTAGATCATTTGGTGAATATCACTCAACTGGCATTCGTTTGGAAATTACCCTAATTTTTTCAGGTTTTCCATAATAATTATAATGTGTGTGTGAGTTTGTACTTATTTTATTCAGAGGAGGGTTTTGCAATCCTGTCAACACACACATCGGCCCAACACTGGCCTTGCCCATCTCTCATTCACTTTCTGTGGCCCTGCTTCTGTGCGTTACTGCAAGTCCTTCTATGGTTTGACAGATGTTTGAGGAAGTCTGTCAGTTCACTTAACACGTTAACATACAGCATACACACAGTCATTGGTCACTACTTCCAGGACTTGGGAAATAACCCAAAGGGCTGTTACCTTCAAAACAGCAGTCTTTGGTTTGATGTGTCTGTTTACCTTCCACCTGCCTTGACTTACACTCAAGTTAGTGATTTAATTCCCAGAAGCCTTTCCACAAATAACCATATCATGCATGTAAACATCCATTTAGCTGTGGGTTGGATGTGTAGGTGCCATTTCTTTAAAACCTAACATCTGTACCTGCTCTAACTGTTTCCACTGAGGCTACAATGGTGAAGGAAAGTGTCTGCTGCTAAACAGCCTTACACATAGAAATGTACAAATAAATAACTATACAAACAAATGCTTAGAGGTGTTAAGTGGCTGTAACAACAGAATCTGAGGTTTGTTACTAATATTTTTGATTGATTTCTTCACATGTCATCTAAACAGGTGTATTTTAAGTTACTGTGGCACTTTCAAGGCCTGGATGTGATCATAGTACAAACAGGGAGCATCATCTCCACAGCAGCATGTACCTGCCACAGACAGCATGCACTGATCTGGAGTCTGCACCTCAGCTGAACACACTTGTGTGTAGATGACCAGAGTTGTTATTTGCTTGCTGCAGTTTATGATGGTATGAGTTTTCGTTGCTGCATTTAACATAAGTGATGATGACATCTACAGTTCATGTAACTTTCTCCTGTCATTATGAGGCAGTTGCATCACTTTAGTACCCATGATGCTCTGTTGCCAAATATTGCGTCTAGGTTTCTAAAGGAATACTTTAGATGCAATAATTCATGAGAAGAAACAGCATAGGTTTAGGACTCCTGGCTCGCACACACTCTAAATGCTTCAGTACTTCACATGTAAGGAGTGTGATCCCAGAGGCACATTAACATTTCACAGGCTGAGTCCCAGAGATGTAACAAGGGCAAATGTCAGTCTATTGCAAACCTTTATCCGCTTAGGGCACTCTGTCACCTACCACATGAAGGGATTATCACCACTGGCATTGTTTGTTTTCTCTGCTTTGAACAGTCCATGTCTGTCTGTCTGTCTGTGATCTGTACTCCTCCTTCTCTCTCTCTCTGTTGTTGGGATCTGCTTGACTCTCTTCCCCTGACCCTGTTTGTCATTTAATTGTTGCTGCCATTAAGATCACTGCATGGATGATTACATATTTATGGAGAAAATTAGCAGCATTAAACCATTCATGAAAATCAACATTATGATTATGACAATCTAACTGTGTGTGTACTCATGTGTTGACCTGTGTGCACGATGGCGTATTCCTAATGATACAACTAAAAACTGCAAGGCTTTTAAAAAGAAAAAAACTGTTGACGTTCATTCAAACAGTTAAACTTTACTATCGTTGATACACTGATGTAACAGAAATGACATTGCTGGTAAATTTAAAATGATTAAATCTGAAATGGACATAAATTGTTGGCTCATTTTCCCACACGTAAATGTATATTTGTTTGTGCTGAAGCTGCAGCACGTTTCTGTGTTGCTGGATGCGTGCTGTCAAATTGCAGAATGTGTTTCTGTTTTAATTTTTGCAGTGCCATGTGCTGAGCTCCCAGAGTCCCAGTTCATTCAGTTATTCAATTACCGTCTGACTGTCTTTGATTTATTCACTAACTGCCACTCCTACCAGCCTTTCCCACCTTTCCAGTCATCCTATTCTTCTCCACCCACCTGCTCCTCATTTCCCCATTAGCTTCCTGGTACATATACCAGTTCACGTCCACGTGCACTCTGCTGGATTGTATGCTGTGCTGTCTCAGCTGTAGTGGTCCAGCCTCACTTACCTGTTTTTTGACCTCCTGCTTGTTTTTTGGACTTTGGACTTTGCCATTTGCCTGTTTTGCCTGGTTTCCTGCCAGCCTGTTGTTGACCTCTGCCTGTTACTGACTAGGACTCCTCTCACCCCCACCTGCTTTGTTTGCTCACCTTCACAATAAAGCTGAACTACTTGTGAATTTTTTATCATTATCTCCGAGTTGTGCGTTTGAGCCCAGTTTAATATGAGCGGTGACACCCAGGGGCTGCCTGGGATTTGTGCATGCTCCCGACTGCTTATGTGCCTGTGCACGAGAATGTTTAGAATAAAATGTGTGTGATCATTGTTTATACATAAAATTAAAGCACAATTCAAATTGTCTAGTTTTTCAATTCTTAATTTGAAATATCTTTATCGGTTATGGTGAAGACACACATACAGAAAATACATTTTCCACTGTTGAAGACACTCTTCACAATCCATGCATGAGAAATGTTGGACAGCTCTGTCCTGTGAATTGTATGACTGCAAAACATTAATAATACACTGATAGTCCCATTGCCACTGATAGTAATAACAGCTGTACAAAAACAGCAGGGTGACAACATGTCTGAGCCCCAGCTACTCCCCACTGATGTGTGTCCTGATGGAAGAGCCGGCTGAAATAATTATGCTCTCCCCTTCTCCCTCTCCATCAGGGCACAACAGTCCATTAAAAACGTGTCCATTAAATTCCTTCGGCACGTCCTTCAACTCACCTGTCTGGGGACAGAGCACTGCGGGGCAGACAGAACTGAGCAAACACCAAAAGAGCTATTTTTCAAGGAAGGATATTCATTTTGAGAGTGCTGTGTTGCTCACCAACACACACACACACATCTTAGTAATGAAATAAGAACAATGTGAGCATGCACAGTTCAGTGAGTGGAATCACAAACTTGCATACATACCTGCACAGCCAAAACTGTATAAAGAAGGAGAGTG
Organism: Monopterus albus; assembly: GCF_001952655.1. Lineage (NCBI taxonomy): Eukaryota > Metazoa > Chordata > Actinopteri > Synbranchiformes > Synbranchidae > Monopterus > Monopterus albus. The sequence continues at coordinate 209,512 of NW_018128191.1, read as the reverse complement.
GTTTATATCCCCCACCCCGCTCTCTCTTTCTGCGATGTAACAACAGCTCACGGTCACGCAGGTTGCTCTGTTGTGTCAGCGCCCAGCAGGCAGGACATATGGAGTTGTGATTGCCCCTTTTACAACTCTCCCACTGGCTTTAGTTTACACTACTATGCCCCCCCATTGTTGCTCTATGTACAATTTCACCTGACCTCATCCTTTACTCCCGTCATAATTACCAGGGCCACCACAGCGCACCTAACAATAAAATTTAATTGTGGGTCGTAATAAGCTGCTTGCACAGACAACCTATGAGGCCATTTTTATGGGTGGAGAGTCTCTCAGGAGTCTGGCTGAATGTAGCAAACCTCTGTTACACACAGCTGAGCGCTGTTTCCAAATGGTCATTCACATAGTGCCTTAAACTTGTTCTTAAAGCTGCACTAATCAATATTTACATAATAACAATGGATTCAATGACCATATGTAATGTCAGAGTGGTGATGGTTCAGCCTGACTGCTGTCATCAACAACTTCCAGCAGAAAAGCCCTAATAAAGCTACACAAACACACAAAAATGCAAAACTTTATTGCTGCATAATTTACAACAGACAACTGTGTAATGCTTTACTGTGTAGTACTTCAGCTCCAGTTGTGAGTTCTGCCTGAGTATTGAGGGCTAAGAATATCTGGCAAATGCATTCATACTCACGCCAGCTGAGTCTAGAAGCATGTGTTGGTTAGAGATAAGACTTCCTCTGGTGTCGATTTCTCTTATTCCCACGTCTTTACATGTCTCGCTGCCTCACCTGAGCAGCAAAGGCACACATTTTATGTGACAAATTGCCCAAATATAAGATTTCTAAGGTAACGAAAGCAACCGTGTACCAGGTGAATAAAACAGTATCTACAGCAGCTTGCTGTGGGGCTTATTTAATTACATCAGCACCTTTTTGTTGAAAAACCATAAATAAAAGAACAAGTTCATTATCTTAGGTTGACTAACTCTGCTTAATTATTCACCCGGTATTAATTAGGCAATCAGCCGGCAATGTATTTAGCCCACAGAGCCTGTAAAGTCTGAGCAGACATCACTTGTCTCTAGGTTGTGCCTAATGTCTATAGCAGCTCTGTGCGGGGCTGCATTTTGTGAAGCAGTCAGCTCAAGAGGCAAAGCATTGCAGTCAGGAGGACTAGGAAACAGGCTGCAACCTGCCATTTCACTGTTGTGTCATGATTCTGGTGCATGATCCAAGTGTCCACCATCTAAACAATGTTCAGCATCAAATCACTCACCTGTTTTATAGAGCATTTCATGGAGTAGATTGTAAATGTAAAAGTCTAAATAGTAAAGGGTGTGAATGTTGTCACTGCAGACTATCACATGCCTCTGAAATTAGTATTTGAGTTTTAATTTACCTAATAAGATTATAATTGACCCCTGTGTTTGCAGCGGTGTTAACAACCCTGTGGTTTTCAAACACAACCTCCATTCACAGCATTTTCATAAAAAGTCACATTAATGAAAAGGGAACAGTTGGTTGAAGTGTGTGGTTCTCTATAATGTAAGATGAAATACAGTCAAGAACATCTATTTACATCCATGTGACTGAAGGATTATTAGACACCTAAAGACTGCAGAGGTTTGACTTTTTCAGTGGACACCTCTGCGTTGGGATCCCTGTTGCACCAACCCTATAGCCTCGCTGAAATTAACGAACTCAACTCTCAACCCAGCTTTATATATTTCCGGCCTAACGGTGACTCAAGGTGCTTTACATACAAAACACACAGAAAAATTAACATTGAGGAATTAAACACAGCAAAAACAATCATGTAAAGACATGTGTAAACAGCAGCGTTTTCGGTTCAGATTTAAAAACCATTACTATGTCTGCAGAGTTTATTTCCTCCAGAAGCTGGTTCCATCTTTGTGCTGTGTAATGACTAAATGTTTCGTTCTGACCCAGGGAACCATCAGCTGCTTAAAAACCTTTTAGGTTTATGTTCTTTAAGATCAAAAAGATACAACGTGGCCCCAGACCACTAAGTGACTTAGACTATATACAAATAGCACTTTAAAATCAGTTCTAAAGGAAACAGAGCTTGCATTCTTTCTTACACTGCTAATGTTGGTCTAAACATAGACTGAGCCTGAACCCACTCTGATGGTTTCTTCCTATTTTTTCAATCCACCACAATACACCTCTCACAAACTGTAGGGACATATGTGCATGTTGCATCTGTGGTGTGTCAAACTGTAATGTTTAAAGCACAACCTTGCTTGTTAACAAGGTGTTTGGTGTTGCAAAAGGCTCCAAGCTGCATTAGCTGCTCCTAATGTAACACACCTGAATATCAGATTGAACTGTCGGCTGTCGAGTTGCATTGTGCATAATGCAGGCCCCAGGCTTTAACAAAGACTTTAAAAAAGATGATACCTCTGGGGCATTATGTGTCTGACAGCGAGTATAATGATGAATAGGTGGAATGCTCTTTTAACATAAGAGAACGTGATGTGAGGCAGTTCAAAGCATCTGATCACTTTGTTGATGTTGGTTCTTTGAAGTCGGCTTGATGTGTCACAGCCATATTTCCTCATGACCATACATAATTGACCATACATAATACAATATTATGGATCCCACCAGTGTTATGGGCTCTGTACCTGGGCATCTAAACCCCAGGGCTGGGTTTAGGCATAAGAGCTAAGATATAAGTTTCAATATAAAGTTATCCTAGATTTAAATTAGAGCATGGGTTCTCTCTGGGTACAGTCCAAAGACACGCAGCTTAGGTTGACTGGTGACTTGCCCTTAAGAGTGAGTGTAAGTGTGTGTGGTTGTTTGTCTAAATGTCAGCCCTGTGACAGACTGGTGACCTGTCCAGGGTGGACCTTGCCTCTCGCCCAGTGTCAGATGGGATTGGCTCCAGCTCCCTGTGACCCTCTTCAGGAATAAGTGGTGTAAATAATGGGTGGATGGAACAGATTTAGGAGGTGTTTACCAACAGGCACATTACATCTACCGTATACTGGGCTGACAGTCTTTTGACTCAATATCTTTTAGATGTGACTGCAGATGGCAAAGAAGTGATGCTGAAGTAAACTAAAGTATTTAAAAAATCCATCTCACAAATGCAGTTCTGGTGTTTCTCCATTGGGGTTATATTTCTGGCACTGTGGGGACAATTCAGGTCATGTTTTGTCTACAAAGTGACCGAAAATGACAAAAGATACCATCACTGATTCCCAGTGACCAAGATAACTTTGTGTTTTTTTTTGTCCAACAAACAGTCCCAAACCCCAAAACATTCAGTTTACAATAAAAAAACAGAGATAAGCAGAAATTCCTCAGACTGGAGAAGACGAAACCAGCTGCTCAGCATCTCTGCTAGAAAGTCTATTTAATTGATTATCAGAATTGTTGCTTGGTCTTATGGACATTAATTAATCAGTGGATAATTTCAGTTCTAAGGCCCTGTAATTTTGTAATACTTTGTGTTTTTTTTGTCCAACAAACAGTCCCAAACCCCAAAACATTCAGTTTACAATAAAAAAACAGAGATAAGCAGAAATTCCTCAGACTGGAGAAGACGAAACCAGCTGCTCAGCATCTCTGCTAGAAAGTCTATTTAATCGATTATCAGAATTGTTGCTTGGTCCTACT
>NW_018128191.1:205165-205418 GCF_001952655.1 Monopterus albus | reverse complement strand
TCCCCCAAACATGTTCCCGCCCCAAGATGCCTAACTAAGGTTCCTAGCTCCCAATTCAACAGCCTCAAACTATAACACCTCTCCCCCTTTAAGTTCCAACTTTAGGGTGGAAAACCCTTGAAAACAGTATCTCCACAGGGGTACTGACTATTCACATGTCATGACATTAAAACATAAGAACATATTATGATTACAATTACGGTTACACATATCATAATAATAACAATAATCATCCTGCCTGCTGACAATCAAA
>NW_018128191.1:203757-205106 GCF_001952655.1 Monopterus albus | reverse complement strand
AGCCGAGAGACATAGTCCCTCCAGCGTGTCCTGGGTCTTCCCCGGGGCCTCCTCCCGGTGGGACATGCCCGGAACACCTCCCTAGGAAGGGGCCCAGGAGGCATCCGAAACAGATGCCCGAGCCACCTCAGCTGGCTCCTCTCAATGTGGAGGAGCAGCGGTTCTACTCTGAGCTCCTCACCCTATCTCTAAGGGAGCGCCCGGCCACCCTGCGGAGAAAGCTCATTTCGGCCACTTGTATCGGGGATCTTGCTCTTTCGCTCATGACCATAGTTACACTTTTTAATTGCTTACCACCAGTGGAATTATCATCATAATCTAAATAAATTGTCAATCAATTAATCAATCATCTGTCCTCTAGCAAATGTCACAGTGAACAGTGTCCATTACATTCATTTCAGCATTCATTTGGTGTTGTATTTCAGCACGCCTATTAAATGTAGGTTTGTTGTGTCTGCCTGCTGTTTGGTGCTGAGCTAGTAAAGTATTGGAAACAATGGTCACCGGTCTCATCTGAGAGGGTGACGAGTTGGCATACAGGCAGGAAGTTGAACATCCTGGTCCTGTGGTGCGGTCACAACAACCTGGAGCTGAAAATGCTCAAAACAGTGGAGATGACGGTGGGCTTCAGAAATGCTCATCAGTAGAGTTCTTCAAATTTTAGGGCTCCATAAACTCCCAGGACTTGAAATGGACATCCAACATCAGCACAATCACCAAGAAGGCACAGCAGAGGATGTACTTCCTCTGTCAGCTCAGGAAGGTAAACCTGCCTCAGGAGCTGCTGACAGTCCTACAGAGAAGTCATGAAATCTGTTCTCTGCTCATCCATCACTGCCTGGTTTAGCTCAGCAACCAAACAGGACAGAAACAGACTCCAACAAACAGTCAGGACTGCAGAAAAGATCATTGTTGCCAGCCTGCCCTCCATGGAGGACCTGTACACATCATGGGTCAAAAGGAGGGCAGAGAAGATTTCTGCAGGCCCCTCACACCCTGGACATGAACTGTTTAAACTCCTCTCCTCTAGACGGCACTACCGGTCACTGTATGCCAAAACAACCAGACACAAGGGCAGTTTCTCCCCCAAGGCCATCACACTGATGAACACTGAACCTATGACTGTATAACAGAATGACAACCCTCGGTGCAATACCTTGTTAATATACCTTTGTATATATCTATCTGGAAACTTCCATCTAAAATGTGTTTATATACATGCTGTATATATTTTATAAAAACTTCTTATATGCACTTTCCTTCTTCTTGTTTGCACATTTTCTCTTTTTTGTTCTCAGTTTTCCTTCTTTATTCCCCATTGCCTTTTGGAAGAACATTGTACATACACA
>NW_018128191.1:199460-201564 GCF_001952655.1 Monopterus albus | reverse complement strand
AAACTGAACTCAAAGCTGCAGAAAGAGAACAGGGAATGGTTGCAGCTGTCCCACTTTATTTGATCCAACTCATAGGTTACTGGCTTTCAGACTGGTTCTGACTGATATAGGTTTTGTGGTAGTCTGACACAGACACCCCTTTTTTATTTCAACAAATAAATGATATCTTTCTATCAGCATGTTTTCCCACATAAGATTATTTGGTACAACTGAGCCCAGTGTAAACATGCATAATGATAATGTTTGCTAATCTTAGTTAAGCAATAACTTTAGCCAAAGATGCTGCTTTGTTTTGAACACACCCCTCTTAAGTTACTTGTTTGGCAGGCTTGCTGTTAGTGTTGCTCTCTAGAATGTTAATGGCATATTGCCTCCTAAGTCAGTGAGCGCTATTAGAGGTTTTAGTAGTGTTATTGTGGTTTACAAAAACTGTTGAATTATGGGTTGTTTGTTGTTAGGCCAGCGATTGTTTCGAGTTAATTTATTATGAGTCTTTCAGAGTCAGTCAGCACCTATGAGTCTTTGGTTAGTCCACTTTACCCCACAGAAATGTATTTCTGTTGCTGCCAATGGAAGAATAAAATCATAACAACTGGAAACAAGTTCATAGAACTGAACCAGGGAAGAAGTTTACATGAACCCTAAAACCAAGTCTAAAACCTCAAACAGCCCTTCAAAGGTGTGTGAGAAAGTGGGGGCTGACCAGGATGCCCTCACTTTCTGGAAATGTCCCCACTGCCATGGTTTAAAACTCAGACTGGTCCTCACACTGCTAGCCATACAACGCATATCTTGTATTAATTTGCACTTGCAAATAGGGAGATTAGCACTGGGTTATGATTACAGAAAGCTGCAAATACAAGTAGAGGCAGCCTTCACTGAAAGGTTGAATTCAAAGCTGCAGAAGGAAAGGATGCAATGAGAGAAGTAAAGGTAAATTTGCATTAGCCAATAGCAATTAGAGACAGAGCCATTTTAGACATACATATGCTTGTCTACAGTTCTACCAGCACAAAGTGTGCCAAAAGGGGAGGAAGAAATATTTTGTAATTGCTCCTGATCTATTTTTAAAAGTCTGTCACTCAGATCTATTGTGGCCCTAACATTGTTAAAAATAAAGCACTGCAGCAAACACCTGAGAGGAAATTATAAAGACAGACTGTGGAAGGACACTCTGCCATGTCAGTGAAGTTTAACATAGGCAGATTTGCAGGTTAAACAAAAAAATCTTAAAGGAGATATAGTCATTTATTGTATAGTATACTGGCTTGGGGTAAATATATTGTTTGTTTATAGTTCATGTTAAAACTTTATTTGTCATGTTATGTTATTTCTTTTAAGAAAAAAAATAAGTTGTTAGACAACTGTCTGTTTAATGTTTATTGGTAGATTATTTAATTAGTGTCTTTGTCCATTCCCTGTGTGTGTTAATAGTTTGTCCAGCCAGTATATATGTTCCCCATGTGTATCATTTGTATTGTGTAATTCTGTTACAGTACAGTTTGCTGTATTCTGAGTTACCTTTTCTTTTGCGGACCTCTTTCAAAGATCAAATTGATTCCACAAATGCTGCTTTTACAGCTGTAAGAAATAACAAGGCATAGGCCCACTACTTTGTTTATTTTCTTTCAACAATTGCCTAATACTACTGTACTGTAAGTGGGGTTGATCAGAGTAACTAAAGCAAAAGAGTAAGTTAATAGCCATAAAATAACAATAAGGTAGAAGTTGATACTGTACATTTCTCTGTAGTGCTGAGTGGAGCATGCAGTTGTGGACTCATACAACCCCTTTCACAGCACAGTTATTATTTATTGTTAAAAGATTGTTCGGTGCAACTTAAAAGCAGCTTAAAACTAAGAATTGAGACAAGTCTTCCACAGAACGGCTTTTAGAGTTTTCCCAAACAGCTTTAGACTTAAATTGCTGACAGCAAAATGAATTATCATTATAATTATTGTGTGGAATTTCATCAGTGGCGTTTTACAATCATTTTAGGTCAATAAAATATTGATCTAATTCAGAAAAAGATCATAACAAGATCATGATCAATAGTTATGTAACCTGTTATGATTGCATAACTAGTATTGTACAAACATCATAT
>NW_018128191.1:195166-198006 GCF_001952655.1 Monopterus albus | reverse complement strand
AAACCTGTGTCTGCAGACTGGGGCCAGCACCCAAAACTTACTCACATAGACTCAAACCATATAGAAGTCACTAGAATGACAGAAGTTTGATGTTCAAAGAAATGTATTTTATTATTTTATGACAAAGGATGGAGGGTGGGCAGGACTGTGCTGAGCTCTCTCCAATATTAGGAGGAGGCCTCTGACTCGTCCTCCCAAGGTAGAGGTGGCACGGTGTCACGAGGAACGATGTAATTGGTCAAGTTGGAGAGTCCAGACACCACACAGCAGCCCAGGGTGCTACGGCTGCTCTCCATGTAACAGGCCTCAGACCATTTGTCCAATGCAGCATCGTAGAACTCGACTTTATTGGTGGTGGTGTTGCCGTTAAAGCCCCCGACAACAAACAGTCAGTCCTCAACCACTTCAAGGCCAAAATTGCTGCGGGGGGTCAACATGGAGGACACTGTGTGCCAGGTGTCGGTCTGGGGGTTGTAGGCCTCAGCGCTGTGCAGATGGGTGTGGCCATCAAAGCCACCAACCTGTTGGAGAAGTAGAATAATTGGTTAAATGTTTAAATGGAGGCAGAACCAGTTTCTCTTTTGAAAGGCTGGATTCATGAATGAATGTTGGATCAGAAGTTCTTACATTGGTCTTTCTGTCCATCTTCAGGCCTTAAACTTTGACCCCAATGGGCTCAGGCACACCCTCAGGCTGTGAGAGGTTTTCTTGATCTTGGCTGGTGTCTGTGTAGTAAAAAAAAAATATTGAGTGCTTAGTACTTTGATCTCTCTCTTTTCTCTGTGTAATAAATTTTTTAAAAACATTTCTTACATGTGCTAACCCTGCAGTCACGTCCTCCTCCTCCTCCTCCTCTTCCCCCTGCTCCTTCTGTTCTTCTTCCTCTTCCTGCTCCTCCTCCTCTTCCCTCTGCTGCTCCTCCTCCTCCTCCAGCCATGCCCTCTCTTCCTCCAAGCAGGATTCTCCCGATTCCTGGTACGGGACCACGTAATCGCTGGCCGAGCTGCTCTCACTCTCCTCCCGAGCTCTGGGTCTTGCTCTCGGTTTGCTTGCGCAAACCTTCCTCCTGGGCTTTGGCAGGGCTGAGGTTGACGGAGCCGAGGTGGGGTCTGATGTTAGGTGGGGCAGAGTGGAGGCCTCCTGGAAGTGGCGCCTCATTTGGCGCGACTGCTCCACATCCAGGTGGAGGGCGTAAAAGCGGTCGGCCGTGGTGGTGTCGTGGCACATAAACCGAGCCACTTTATTTCGCACCTCTGGCACGTGGACGTTCTTTGCCTGCAAGGAGAGAGAAAGTGAGAAAGCAGAGTGACGCACGAGGAGCAGTGGAATTTAAACGAACAAGCAGAATCTCACATGTGCAGACACGGCGGTCCGCAGGTCGATGAATGTGGGCTTGCCGGGCAAGCCCATCTCCGCCCACGCCTCCTGCATGTAGCGCACCAGTTTTTTAACTGGACCTTTTCCCGGCGTAAAGAAGACCCGGTCCCCCTGCGGACTGCACAGCTCCCTGACCTCCAGCCACTTGAGGAGCCAGCCGTACTCCTCCGGCTCCAGGAAGATCTGCGCCGGGCCAAAGTCCTTCGCTGTCTTGTGCTCGCTCACCTGCGATGCGGTTGTTAAAAAAATAAATAAATTGATAAATAAACTAATAAATTATTGAATTAATGAATTAATAAGTGACACTTGAGAGATGTAGCCAGGTGAGCTCGGTCGTACTTACACGGATCACGTAGCCCGTGGGAGGCTGGCCCTCAGTGGCCGCTCCCCTGACCTCCGCCACCGTCATGTTCTTGAAGACCCCCGTGCGGTGCCCGTAAATTGATGCCACATAGGCGCTGAAGTAGCCGTAGAAGGCGTTGCGCAGGTCCACTGTGTAGTCCTCCTGCAGCGCCTCTGAGGGGGTGGACATGGCAGAAAGAGTTAAGCGAGTGAAGAATGTGGTGGAGAAAGCATGTGGCGGAGAAAGCATGTGGCGGCATGTGTTCAGGGTAAGGTGAACAAATCTTACTCAGCAGCTTGGGAATCCTAGCCCGAGCAGATTGCTGGCACCGCCTCAGCAACTGCTGGGACACCACCTTGGACAGTTTCCTGTCCTTGGTTTTTAGCTGGTGGGCCAACATCTGCTTGTTAATACTCTTCCTGGCCTGCTTCACAGCCCGGACCACACCAACAATCTGGCTCTGGGAAAGGCGGGCCAACTTCGGGGGGGTCTCTCTGAAGTACTGGAGGAATTGTTGCACATCCCTCAGGTAGAAATTAGCAGTGGTGATGGTTTTCCCTGAGGCGCACAGGATCTCGGGCCATCTGCGGGGTGAACACATACAGTCATAGGTTTCATGCATACATGTCAAACCGAGAAAAAAGTGAGCAGGAAGAGAGAGAGAGAGAGAGCGAGAGAGAGAGAGAGAGAGAGAGAGCACTTACTGGAGGATCTGCTCCGTGTTGTCCAGGAAGTGCCAGGTTGCCCTTTTCAGGTCATTGCTGGCCAGGTAGGCCAAAAACGACCTGATGCGGCTCACCTGGGAGATCACATTCTCCCGGTGTTTCCTGTTGGGCAAGCTGCCCTCCCTGAAGGCCTGGTACTTTTTCAGGTAGGATTCTGTCAAGACAAAAAAACAATATCATAATAAACAATTTAATTCCAATTAAAAAAATAAGTGCAGATATGATGAAAATGACATTGATCAAAAACACATTTACTAATACCAAACTGCCAAAATGTAGTAATACCCACCGATCGACTCCGGGAATTTGATGTGCCGGAGGAAGGAGCCTTTGCCGGTCCCCATAAATAGCCTTTTGGCAGTTTTGGACCGGCCTGCCTCCACGCTGCCAGGGAC
>NW_018128191.1:193209-194290 GCF_001952655.1 Monopterus albus | reverse complement strand
GTTTAATACCCCATGGCTAGTCTTTAAATGTTTTGACATCGCCGCATACGTCTTCGAGCAAATGGGGCATGGGTTTTTGGCTTTTGGCAGTGTCATATCTGGAAAAAAAATAAATAAAAACAGATACATAATAATAATGAACAATAATTGTGTTGTAAAGCATCCACTATGCTCTCCTGTTCTTTATTCATTATTATTATTATTATTCTGGGATAAATTTCATTGAACTAATTTCTGACAAAGAAAAACTACTTAAACATTATTGCTTTGAATAACTCGGTTTTTAAATAAACAATCATTTGGGAGATGGTCTGTGTGCCTGGATGTGGAGATTGTGTGTCTGTGAGTGAGGGGAGGGGGGAGGGGGGGGTCCGCTGGTGGTAAGTTCCACTGCAGGGCACGATCTGCGATGGTACCCTTTAAGTTTCTGCATTCCATCCTGCTGCTCTAAATTTAGAAATTCAGCTTAAAAATATGACCACAAAACGTTTATAAACTGTATCTCATTGTGCAGTGTTAGGAAATGCATCTCAATTCGGATTTTCATCATTAAAAATGCAAGCAAAGCACAGTTAGTCATAATGGCGCCGTCAATTAAGTTTTGGCACTGATGAGCTGATGAAATTAATTTCTGATAAAGAAAAACTAGTTTCAAATAAAACATCTACACAGAAGTGTTTAGCAAGTTAAACAGTGACCTCATGTCGAGGGAGTTTTTAATCTTTAAAGGACATTTGTCGCAGAATTAAGCATGAAGTCACACAACTCGAAGATTTATCTGAAAACGTCATAAAAACAAGTCATCGAATAAGTTCACTTACTGCCCCCAGTGATTCGAATTTTTCTTCGTTTTAGGAAAAAAACTTGAGTTGTTCCACGCGTCCGTCCTCGAGATGTGCTCTCTTTGTCTGTCTCTCGCCGTCTTTGTGTCTCCGTCCTTTCCAAAGGTGTAAACAACGGAGGTGCGAATCTGCGTGGGGGTGGGGTGGGGTTGCTTTCTTAAACAAAGCTGTTTTTAAGGACGCTGGAGCCCTGTCACCACAGATAGATAGATAGATAGATAGATAGATTTATATATATA
>NW_018128191.1:191001-191370 GCF_001952655.1 Monopterus albus | reverse complement strand
CCAGATGCCCCACCACCCCCCCCCCCGTGGCACCTCAGCAACCACAGGTCCCACCATGTGTGCAGCACCTCCCATCACCCACGTCCTATGGCCCACACCCTTCGAAAAGCTACCCCCCTCTGCATCAAGGATATCAGTATAGACCTGCTTACAGCCAGAGGAAGCATGGCCGCTCTAAGAAAAGATGTGGCCCATGTAGACACAATCGCTGTTATCAGTGTGGTAGACTAAGACACTGGGCAGAGCACTGCAATGCCCGGCCAGCCCCACAATATTCACAAATAACAGGAGGAGTTCCCCAGTATGACTATAATGTCTACCCTCCTCCACCACCTGGACAACATCAGGCCCCAGCAGCCAACCCAATGC